>NC_069500.1:1390317255-1390374755 GCF_027579735.1 Bombina bombina
TGGGAAATGCATATAAATAAAAAAAATTCTTACCTGAAAAGGTTTTCATTTGACTTTTCTTCTAAATTGCGGGCTGTTAGGCTCGCGGGTGCAAAAAATGCTAGAATGCGAGACTTTTTTGGCGCGAGAATTACGTTTGTTTTACGTCAATGACGTCATTTCCGGCGTAGTTGACGCCGAGAGTTTTCACGTAGTTGCGTCATCTATGACGCTCGTGTTTGTTGCAGACGTTTTTGGCGCCAAAAAATTTGTCAATTGTGGGCATCATACTTGGCGCCAGTTTTTTTGACATTATTTAAGTCTTTGTTTCTTTCATGTAATTAGCAAGAGTCCATGAGCTAGTGACGTATGGGATATACATTCCTACCAGGAGGGGCAAAGTTTCCCAAACCTCAAAATGCCTATAAATACACCCCTCACCACACCCACAATTCAGTTTTACAAACTTTGCCTCCGATGGAGGTGGTGAAGTAAGTTTGTGCTAGATTCTACGTTGATATGCGCTCCGCAGCAAGTTGGAGCCCGGTTTTCCTCTCAGCGTGCAGTGAATGTCAGAGGGATGTGAGAAGAGTATTGCCTATTTGAATGCAGTGATCTCCTTCTACGGGGTCTATTTCATAGGTTCTCTGTTATCGGTCGTAGAGATTCATCTCTTACCTCCCTTTTCAGATCGACGATATACTCTTATATATACCATTACCTCTGCTGATTCTCGTTTCAGTACTGGTTTGGCTATCTGCTATATGTAGATGAGTGTCCTGGGGTAAGTAAGTCTTATTTTCTGTGACACTCCAAGCTATGGTTGGGCACTTTGTTTATAAAGTTCTAAATATATGTATTCAAACATTTATTTGCCTTGACTCAGAATGTTCAACTTTCCTTATTTTCAGACAGTCGGTTTCATATTTGGGATAATGCATTTTTTGATTTATTCATTTTTTCTTACCTTCAAAAATTTGACTCTTCCCGGTGGGCTATTAGGCTCGCGGGGGCTGAAAATGCCTCTTTTTATTACGTCATTTTTGGCGCGGACTTTTTTGGCGCAAAATTCTATTTCCGTTTCCGGCGTCATACGTGTCGCCGGAAGTTACGTCATTTTTTGACGTTATTTCGCGCCAAAAGTGTCGGCGTTCCGGATATGGCGTCATTTTGGCGCCAAAAGCATTTAGGCGCCAAATAATATGGGCGTCGCTTTAGTCTCCTCAATTATTTAAGTCTCATTTTTTATTGCTTCTGGTTGCTAGAGGCTTGTTCTTGGCATTTTTTCCCATTCCTGAAACTGTCATTTAAGGAATTTGATCAATTTTGCTTTATATATATGTTGTTTTTTCTCTTACATATTGCAAGATGTCTCACGTTGCATCTGAGTCAGAAGATACTACAGGAAAATCGCTGTCAAGTACTGAATCTACCAAAGCTAAGTGCATCTGCTGTAAACTTTTGGTAGCCATTTCTCCAGCTGTTGTTTGTATTGATTGTCATGACAAACTTGTTAAAGCAGATAATATTTCCTTTAGTAAAGTACCATTGCCTGTTGCAGTTCCTTCAACATCTAAGGTGCAGAATGTTCCTGATAATATAAGAGATTTTGTTTCTGAATCCATAAAGAAGGCTATGTCTGTTATTTCTCCTTCTAGTAAACGTAAAAAATCTTTTAAAACTTCTCTCCCTACAGATGAATTTTTAAATGAACATCATCATTCTGATTCTGATGATTCCTCTGGTTCAGAGGATTCTGTCTCAGAGGTTGATGCTGATAAATCTTCATATTTATTTAAAATGGAATTTATTCGTTCTTTACTTAAAGAAGTACTAATTGCTTTAGAAATAGAGGATTCTGGTCCTCCTGATACTAATTCTAAACGTTTGGACAAGGTATTTAAAGCTCCTGTGGTTATTCCAGAAGTTTTTCCTGTTCCTAATGCTATTTCTGCAGTAATTTCCAAAGAATGGGATAAATTGGGTAATTCATTTACTCCTTCTAAACGTTTTAAGCATTTATATCCTGTGCCGTCTGACAGATTGGAATTTTGGGACAAAATCCCTAAAGTTGATGGGGCTATTTCTACCCTTGCTAAACGTACTACTATTCCTACGTCAGATGGTACTTCGTTTAAGGATCCTCTAGATAGGAAAATTGAGTCCTTTCTAAGAAAAGCTTATCTGTGTTCAGGTAATCTTCTTAGACCTGCTATATCTTTGGCTGATGTTGCTGCAGCTTCAACTTTTTGGTTGGAAACTTTAGCGCAACAAGTAACACATCGTGATTCTCATGATATTATTATTCTTCTACAGCATGCTAATAATTTTATCTGTGATGCCATTTTTGATATTATCAGAGTTGATGTCAGGTTTATGTCTCTAGCTATTTTAGCTAGAAGAGCTTTATGGCTTAAAACTTGGAATGCTGATATGGCTTCTAAATCAACTTTACTTTCTATTTCTTTCCAGGGTAACAAATTATTTGGTTCTCAGTTGGATTCCATCATTTCAACTGTTACTGGTGGGAAAGGAACTTTTTTACCACAGGATAAAAAATCTAAAGGTAAAAGTAGGGCTAATAATCGTTTTCGTTCCTTTCGTTTCAACAAAGAACAAAAGCCTGATCCTTCATCCTCAGGAGCAGTTTCAGTTTGGAAACCATCTCCAGTCTGGAATAAATCAAAGCCAGCTAGAAAGGCAAAGCCTGCTTCTAAGTCCACATGAAGGTGCGGCCCTCATTCCAGCTCAGCTGGTAGGGGGCAGGTTACGTTTTTTCAAAGAAATTTGGATCAATTCTGTTCACAATCTTTGGATTCAGAACATTGTTTCGGAAGGGTACAGGATTGGTTTCAAGATGAGACCTCCTGCAAAGAGATTTTTTCTTTCCCGTGTCCCAGTAAATCCAGTAAAAGCTCAAGCATTTCTGAAATGTGTTTCAGATCTAGAGTTGACTGGAGTAATTATGCCAGTTCCAGTTCTGGAACAGGGGATGGGGTTTTATTCAAATCTCTTCATTGTACCAAAGAAGGAGAACTCCTTCAGACCAGTTCTGGATCTAAAAATATTGAATCGTTATGTACGAATACCAACGTTCAAAATGGTAACTGTAAGGACTATCTTGCCTTTTGTTCAGCAAGGGAATTATATGTCCACAATAGATTTACAGGATGCATATCTGCATATTCCGATTCATCCAGATCATTATCAGTTCCTGAGATTCTCTTTTCTGGACAAGCATTACCAGTTTGTGGCTCTGCCGTTTGGCCTAGCTACAGCTCCAAGAATTTTTACAAAGGTTCTCGGTGCCCTTCTGTCTGTAATCAGAGAACAGGGTATTGTGGTATTTCCTTATTTGGACGATATCTTGGTACTTGCTCAGTCTTTACATTTAGCAGAATCTCATACGAATCGACTTGTGTTGTTTCTTCAAGATCATGGTTGGAGGATCAATTTACCAAAAAGTTCTTTGATTCCTCAGACAAGGGTAACCTTTCTGGGTTTCCAGATGGATTCAGTGTCCATGACTCTGTCTTTAACAGACAAGAGACGTCTAAAATTGATTGCAGCTTGTCGAAACCTTCAGTCACAATCATTCCCTTCGGTAGCCTTATGCATGGAAATTCTAGGTCTTATGACTGCTGCATCGGACGCGATCCCCTTTGCTCGTTTTCACATGCGACCTCTTCAGCTCTGTATGCTGAAGCAATGGTGCAAGGATTACACGAAGATATCTCAAACAATATCTTTAAAACCGATTGTTCGACACTCTCTAACATGGTGGACAGATCACCATCATTTAATTCAGGGGGCTTCTTTTGTGCTTCCGACCTGGACTGTAATTTCAACAGATGCAAGTCTCACAGGTTGGGGAGCTGTGTGGGGATCTCTGACGGCACAAGGAGTTTGGGAATCTCAGGAGGTGAGATTACCGATCAATATTTTGGAACTCCGTGCAATTTTCAGAGCTCTTCAGTTTTGGCCTCTTCTGAAGAGAGAATCGTTCATTTGTTTTCAGACAGACAATGTCACAACTGTGGCATACATCAATCATCAAGGAGGGACTCACAGTCCTCTGGCTATGAAAGAAGTATCTCGAATTTTGGTTTGGGCGGAATCCAGCTCCTGTCTAATCTCTGCGGTTCATATCCCAGGTATAGACAATTGGGAAGCGGATTATCTCAGTCGCCAAACGTTGCATCCGGGCGAATGGTCTCTTCACCCAGAGGTATTTCTTCAGATTGTTCAAATGTGGGAACTTCCAGAAATAGATCTGATGGCGTCCCATCTAAACAAGAAACTTCCCAGGTATCTGTCCAGATCCCGGGATCCTCAGGCGGAGGCAGTGGATGCATTATCACTTCCTTGGAAGTATCATCCTGCCTATATCTTTCCGCCTCTAGTTCTTCTTCCAAGAGTAATCTCCAAGATTCTGAAGGAATGCTCGTTTGTTCTGCTGGTAGCTCCGGCATGGCCTCACAGGTTTTGGTATGCGGATCTTGTCCGGATGGCCTCTTGCCAACCGTGGACTCTTCCGTTAAGACCAGACCTTCTGTCACAAGGTCCCTTTTTCCATCAGGATCTGAAATCCTGAAATCTGGAAGACTTATATTTCTTGGTGTCTTTCTCATCATTTTTCTTGGCATTCTTTTAGAATAACGAGAATTTTACAGTTTCTTCAGGATGGTTTAGATAAGGGTTTGTCCGCAAGTTCTTTGAAAGGACTAATCTCTGCTCTTTCAGTTCTTTTTCATAGAAAGATTGCTATTCTTCCTGATATTCATTGTTTTGTACAAGCTTTGGTACGTATAAAACCTGTCATTAAGTCAATTTCTCCTCCTTGGAGTTTGAATTTGGTTCTGGGAGCTCTTCAAGCTTCTCCGTTTGAACCTATGCATTCATTGGACATTAAATTACTTTCTTGGAAAGTTTTGTTCCTTTTGGCCATCTCTTCTGCCAGAAGAGTTTCTGAATTATCTGCTCTTTCTTGTGAGTCTCCTTTTCTGATTTTTCATCAGGATAAGGCGGTGTTGCGAACTTCTTTTGAATTTTTACCTAAAGTTGTGAATTCCAACAACATTAGTAGGGAAATTGTGGTTCCTTCATTATGTCCTAATCCTAAGAATTCTAAGGAGAAATCGTTGCATTCTTTGGATGTTGTTAGAGCTTTGAAATATTATGTTGAAGCTACGAAATCTTTCCGTAAGACTTCTAGTCTATTTGTTATCTTTTCCGGTTCTAGAAAAGGCCAGAAAGCTTCTGCCATTTCTTTGGCATCTTGGTTGAAATCTTTAATTCATCTTGCCTATGTTGAGTCGGGTAAAACTCCGCCTCATAGGATTACAGCTCATTCTACTAGGTCAGTTTCTACTTCCTGGGCGTTTAGGAATGAAGCTTCGGTTGACCAGATCTGCAAAGCAGCAACTTGGTCCTCTTTGCATACTTTTACTAAATTCTACCATTTTGATGTATTTTCTTCTTCTGAAGCAGTTTTTGGTAGAAAAGTACTTCAGGCAGCGGTTTCAGTTTGAATCTTCTGCTTATGTTTTTCGTTAAACTTTATTTTGGGTGTGGATTATTTTCAGCAGGAATTGGCTGTCTTTATTTTATCCCTCCCTCTCTAGTGACTCTTGTGTGGAAAGATCCACATCTTGGGTAGTCATTATCCCATACGTCACTAGCTCATGGACTCTTGCTAATTACATGAAAGAAAACATAATTTATGTAAGAACTTACCTGATAAATTCATTTCTTTCATATTAGCAAGAGTCCATGAGGCCCGCCCTTTTTTTGTGGTGGTTATGATTTTGTATAAAGCACAATTATTCCAATTCCTTATTTTATATGCTTTCGCACTTTTTTATCACCCCACTTCTTGGCTATTCGTTAAACTGAATTGTGGGTGGGGTGAGGGGTGTATTTATAGGCATTTTGAGGTTTGGGAAACTTTGCCCCTCCTGGTAGGAATGTATATCCCATACGTCACTAGCTCATGGACTCTTGCTAATATGAAAGAAATGAATTTATCAGGTAAGTTCTTACATAAATTATGTTTTCTTTTTGCTTCTGGTTACCAGGGGCTTATTCTGTTTGCATTTTTTCCCATTCCTGAAACTGTCATTTAAGGAATTTGATAATTTTGCTTTATATGTTGTTTTTTCTATTACATATTGCAAGATGTCGCAATCTGACCCTGTATCAGAATCTACTTCTGGAAAGCTGCTGCCTGATGTCGGTTCTACCAAAGCTAAGTGCATTTGTTGTAAACATGTGGTAACTGTTCCTCCGGCTGTAGTTTGTGTTAGTTGTCATGATAAACTTTCAAAAGCAGACAATATTTCCATTAGTAATAATCCATTACCTGTTGTTGTTCCTTCAACATCTAATGTTCAGGATATTCCTGTTAATGTAAGAGAATTTGTTTCTAATTCTATTCAGAAGGCCCTGTCTGTTATACCACCTTCTAATAAACGTAAAAGGTTTTTTAAAACTTCTCATAAATCAGATGAATTTTTAAATGACCGCCAGCATTCTGATTTATCTATCTCTGATGAGGATCTATCTTGTTCAGAGGTTTCCGTCTCAGATATTGACACTGACAAATCTTCATTTCTCCAACATAGGTGTGTCCGGTCCACGGCGTCATCCTTACTTGTGGGATATTCTCTTCCCCAACAGGAAATGGCAAAGAGCCCAGCAAAGCTGGTCACATGATCCCTCCTAGGCTCCGCCTTCCCCAGTCATTCTCTTTGCCGTTGCACAGGCAACATCTCCACGGAGATGGCTAAGAGTTTTTTGGTGTTTAAATGTAGTTTTTATTCTTCAATCAAGAGTTTGTTATTTTAAAATAGTGCTGGTATGTACTATTTACTCTGAAACAGAAAGGAGATGAAGATTTCTGTTTGTAAGAGGAAAATGATTTTAGCAACCGTTACTAAAATCGATGGCTGTTTCCACACAGGACTGTTGAGATGAATTAACTTCAGTTGGGGGAAACAGTGAGCAGACTTTTGCTGCTTGAGGTATGACACATTTCTAACAAGACTTGGTAATGCTGGAAGCTGTCATTTTCCCTATGGGATCCGGTAAGCCATTTTCTTAATTTTTAATATAAGAATAAAGGGCTTCACAAGGGCTTTAAAGACTGGTAGACATTTTTCTGGGCTAAAACGATTACTTTATAAGCATATTTAATGGTTTATAACTTTGAAGAGTTATTTTAATCTTGGGAATTCTGTTAAAAAAACGGCAGGCACTGTATTGGACACCTTTTTCACTGGGGGCCTTTTCTAGTCATAGGCAGAGCCTCATTTTCGCGCCACTAATGCGCAGTTGTTTTTGAGAAGCATGGCATGCAGATGCATGTGTGAGGAGCTCAGATCCACTGAAAAAGCTTATTGAAGGCGTCATTTGGTATCGTATTCCCCTCTGGGCTTGGTTGGGTCTCAGCAAAGCAGATACCAGGGACTGTATAGGGGTTAAATGTAAAAACGGCTCTGGTTCCGTTATTTTAAGAGTTAAAGCTTTCAAATTTGGTGTGCAATACTTTTAAGGCTTTAAGACACTGTGGTGAAATTTTGGTGAATTTTGAACAATTCCTTCATACTTTTGCGCATATTCAGTAATAAAGTGTGTTCAGTTTAAAATTTAAAGTGACAGTAACGGTTTTATTTTAAAACATTTTTTGTGCTTTGTTATCAAGTTTATGCCTATTAACATGTCTGAACTATCAGATAGACAATGTTCTGTATGTTCGTAAGCCAAGGTTCCTCTCCATTTAAATATATGTGATGAATGTGACAAACAAAGTAGGGACAATGATGCCACTGATAATAATGTTGCCCAAAATGATTCCTTAAGTGAGGGGAGTAAGCATGGTACTGCATCATCTCCTTCTATGTCTACACCAGTCTTGCCCACTCAGGAGGTCCCTAGTGCATCTAGTGCGCCAATCCTCCTTACTATGCAACAATTAACGGCTGTAATGGATAATTCTATTAAAAACATTTTAGCCAAAATGCCCACTTATCAGCGAAAGCGCGACTGCTCTGTTTTAGATACTGAAGAGCATGAGGACGCTGATGATAATGGTTCTGACATGCCCTTACACCAGTCTGAAGGGGCCAGGGAGGTTTTGTCTGAGGGAGAAATTTCAGATTCAGGAAAAATTTCTCAACAAGCTGAACCTGACGTTATTACATTCAAATTTAAATTGGAACATCTCCGCGCTCTGCTTAAGGAGGTGTTATCTACTCTGGATGATTGTGACAATTTGGTCATTCCAGAGAAATTATGTAAGATGGACAAGTTCCTAGAGGTCCCGGTGCCCCCCGAAGCTTTTCCTATACCCAAGCGGGTGGCGGACATTGTAAATAAAGAATGGGAAAGGCCCGGCATTCCTTTTGTCCCTCCCCCTATATTTAAGAAATTATTTCCTATGGTCGACCCCAGGAAGGACTTATGGCAGACAGTCCCCAAGGTCGAGGGGGCGGTTTCTACTCTAAACAAACGCATCACTATCCCTATAGAAGATAGTTGTGCTTTCAAAGATCCTATGGATAAAAAATTAGAGGGTTTGCTTAAAAAGATGTTTGTTCAGCAAGGTTACCTTCTACAACCAATTTCATGCATTGTTCCTGTCACTACAGCAGCGTGTTTCTGGTTCGAAGAACTAGAAAAGTCGCTCAATAAAATTCAGGTTTTGCTATTGTGGCGCGCAGAGCGCTTTGGCTAAAGTCTTGGTCAGCGGATGTGTCCTCCAAGAACAAATTGCTTAACATCCCTTTCAAGGGGAAAACGCTGTTTGGCCCTGACTTGAAAGAGATTATTTCAGACATCACTGGGGGAAAGGGCCACGCCCTTCCTCAGGATAGGTATTTTAAGGCTAAAAATAAAACTAATTTTCGTCCCTTTCGCAGAAACGGACCAGCCTCAAATTCTACATCCTCTAAGCAAGAGGGTAATTCTTCTCAAACCAAGCCAGCCTGGAGACCGATGCAAGGCTGGAACAAAGGTAAGCAGGCCAAGAAGCCTGCTACCGCTACCAAGACAGCATGAGATGCTGGCCCCCGATCCGGGACCGGATCTGGTGGGGGGCAGACTCTCTCTCTTCGCTCAGGCTTGGGCAAGAGATGTTCAGGATCCTTGGGCGCTAGAAATAGTTTCTCAAGGTTATCTCCTGGAATTCAAGGAACTACCCCCAAGGGGAAGGTTCCACAGGTCTCAATTGTCTTCAGACCAAACAAAAAGACAGGCATTCTTACATTGTGTAGAAGACCTGTCAAAAATGGGAGTGATTCATCCTGTTCCATTAGGAGAACAAGGGATGGGGTTTTACTCCAATCTGTTCATAGTTCCCAAAAAAGAGGGAACATTCAGGCCAATTTTGGATCTCAAGATCCTAAACAAATTTCTCAGGGTTCCATCGTTCAAAATGGAAACCATTCGGACAATTCTTCCTACCATCCAGGAAGGTCAATTCATGACCACGGTGGATTTAAAGGATGCGTATCTACATATTCCTATCCACAAGGAACATCATCGGTTCCTAAGATTCGCCTTTCTGGACATGCATTACCAGTTTGTGGCACTTCCATTCGGATTAGCCACTGCTCCAAGAATTTTCACAAAGGTACTAGGGTCCCTTCTAGCGGTGCTAAGGCCAAGGGGCATTGCAGTAGTACCTTACTTGGACGACATACTAATTCAAGCGTCGTCTCAATTATGGGGCATTCCAGACATGGATCTGATGGCGTCTCGTCAGAACTTCAAGGTTCCTTGCTACGGGTCCAGATCCAGGGATCCCAAGGCGACTCTAGTAGATGCACTAGTAGCGCCCTGGACCTTCAACCTAGCTTATGTATTCCCACCGTTTCCTCTCATTCCCAGGCTGGTAGCCAGGATCAATCAGGAGAGGGCTTCGGTGATCTTGATAGCTCCTGCGTGGCCACGCAGAACTTGGTATGCAGACCTGGTGAATATGTCATCGGCTCCACCATGGAAGCTACCTTTGAGACGGGACCTTCTTGTTCAAGGACATTGTCCTAGCCTTTCTCAGATCTCACGGGTGGAAAGTGAACGTAGAAAAAAGTTCTCTATTCCCGTCAACAAGAGTTCCCTTCTTGGGAACAATAATAGACTCCTTAGAAATGAAGATTTTTCTGACAGAGGCCAGAAAATCAAAACTTCTAAGCTCTTGTCAAGTACTTCATTCTGTTCTTCTTCCTTCCATAGCGCAGTGCATGGAAGTAATAGGTTTGATGGTTGCGGCAATGGACATAGTTCCTTTTGCGCGAATTCATCTAAGACCATTACAACTGTGCATGCTCAGACAGTGGAATGGGGATTATACAGACTTGTCCCCGACGATCCAAGTAGATCAGAGGACCAGAGATTCACTCCGTTGGTGGCTGACCCTGGACAACCTGTCTCAAGGGATGAGCTTCCGCAGACCAGAGTGGGTCATTGTCACGACCGACGCCAGTCTGGTGGGCTGGGGCGCGGTCTGGAAATCCCTGAAAGCTCAGGGTCTATGGTCTCGGGAAGAATCTCTTCTCTCGATAAACATTCTGGAACTGAGAGCGATATTCAATGCTCTCAAGGCTTGGCCTCAACTAGCAAAGGCCAAATTCATAAGGTTTCAATCAGACAACATGACGACTGTTGCATATATCAACCATCAGGGGGGAACAAGGAGTTCCCTGGCGATGGAAGAAGTGACCAAAGTAATCCAATGGGCGGAGATTCACTCCTGCCACTTGTCTGCAATCCACATCCCAGGAGTGGGAAATTGGGAAGCGGATTTTCTGAGTCGTCAGACATTTCATCCGGGGGAGTGGGAACTCCATCCGGATATCTTTGCCCACATAACTCAATTATGGGGCATTCCAGACATGGATCTGATGGCGTCTCGTCAGAACTTCAAGGTTCCTTGCTACGGGTCCAGATCCAGGGATCCCAAGGCGACTCTAGTAGATGCACTAGTAGCGCCCTGGACCTTCAACCTAGCTTATGTATTCCCACCGTTTCCTCTCATTCCCAGGCTGGTAGCCAGGATCAATCAGGAGAGGGCTTCGGTGATCTTGATAGCTCCTGCGTGGCCACGCAGAACTTGGTATGCAGACCTGGTGAATATGTCATCGGCTCCACCATGGAAGCTACCTTTGAGACGGGACCTTCTTGTTCAAGGTCCGTTAGAACATCCGAATCTGGCCTCACTCCAACTGACTGCTTGGAGATTGAATGCTTGATTGTATCAAAGCGTGGGTTCTCAGATTCTGTCATTGATACTCTTATTCAGGCTAGAAAGCCTGTAACTAGAAAAATTTACCATAAAGTATGGAAGAAATATATCTGTTGGTGCGAATCGAAAGGATTCCCATGGAACAGGATAAAAATTCCTAAGATTCTATCCTTTCTACAAGAGGGTTTGGAGAAAGGATTATCTGCAAGTTCTTTGAAGGGACAGATTTCTGCTTTATCTGTTTTACTTCACAAAAAGCTGGCGGCTGTGCCAGATGTTCAGGCTTTTGTTCAGGCTCTGGTTAGAATCAAGCCTGTTTACAAACCTTTGACTCCTCCTTGGAGTCTCAATTTAGTTCTTTCAGTTCTTCAAGGGGTTCCGTTTGAACCCTTACATTCCGTAGATATTAAGTTATTATCTTGGAAAGTTTTGTTTTTGGTTGCAATTTCTTCTGCTAGAAGAGTTTCAGAGTTATCTGCTCTGCAGTGTTCTCCTCCTTATCTGGTGTTCCATGCAGATAAGGTGGTTTTGCGTACTAAACCTGGTTTCCTTCCGAAAGTTGTTTCTAACAAAAATATTAACCAGGAGATAGTTGTACCTTCTTTGTGTCCGAATCCAGTTTCAAAGAAGGAACGTTTGTTGCACAATTTGGATGTAGTTCGTGCTCTAAAATTCTATTTAGAGGCTACAAAGGATTTCAGACAAACATCTTCCTTGTTTGTTGTTTATTCTGGTAAAAGGAGAGGTCAAAAAGCAACTTCTACCTCTCTCTCTTTTTGGCTTAAAAGCATCATCCGATTGGCTTATGAGACTGCCGGACGGCAGCCTCCTGAAAGTATCACAGCTCACTCCACTAGGGCTGTGGCTTCCACATGGGCCTTCAAGAACGAGGCTTCTGTTGATCAGATATGTAAGGCAGCGACTTGGTCTTCACTGCACACTTTTACCAAATTTTACAAATTTGATACTTTTGCTTCTTCTGAGGCTATTTTTGGGAGAAAGGTTTTGCAAGCCGTGGTGCCTTCCATCTAGGTGACCTGATTTGCTCCCTCCCATCATCCGTGTCCTAAAGCTTTGGTATTGGTTCCCACAAGTAAGGATGACGCCGTGGACCGGACACACTTATGTTGGAGAAAACAGAATTTATGCTTACCTGATAAATTACTTTCTCCAACGGTGTGTCCGGTCCACGGCCCGCCCTGGTTTTTTAATCAGGTCTGATGAATTATTTTCTCTAACTACAGTCACCACGGTATCATATGATTTCTCCTATGCATATTCCTCCTTTACGTCGGTCGAATGACTGGGGAAGGCGGAGCCTAGGAGGGATCATGTGACCAGCTTTGCTGGGCTCTTTGCCATTTCCTGTTGGGGAAGAGAATATCCCACAAGTAAGGATGACGCCGTGGACCGGACACACCGTTGGAGAAAGTAATTTATCAGGTAAGCATAAATTCTGTTATTTATTTAAGATGGAGTTTATTCGTTCTTTACTTAAAGAGGTGTTGATTGCATTGGATATGGAGGAGTCTAGTCCTCTTGATATTTAAAACCAGTAAACGTTTAAATTTGGTTTTTAAACCTCATGTAGTTATTCAAGAGGTTTTTCCAGTTCCTGATGCTATTTCAGATGTAATTTCTAGGGAATGGAATAGTTTGGATACTTCATTTACTCCTTCTTTAAGGTTTAAGAAACTGTACCCTTTGACGGCTGATAGATTGGAGTTTTGGGAAAAAATCCCCAAAGTTGATGGGGCTATCTCTACTCTTGCTAAACGTACTACTATTCCTACAGCAGATAGTACTTCTTTTAAAGATCCTTTAGATAGGACGCTTGAATCTTTTCTAAGGAAGGCTTATTTATGTTCAGGTAATCTTCTTAGGCCTGCTATTTCTTTGGCTGATGTTGCTGCAGCTTCTACTTTTTGGTTGGAGGCTTTAGCACAACAAGTACCAGATCATAATGTGTATAGCATTGTTAAACTTCTTCAATATGCTAATAATTTCATTTGTGATGCCATTTTTTATATCATTAGAATTGATGTCAGGTATATGTCCTTAGCTATTTTAGCTAGAAGAGCTTTATTGCTTAAATCTTGGAATGCAGATATGACTTCTAAGTCAACGTTGCTATCTCTTTCTTTCCAAGGTAATAAATTATTTGGTTCTCAGTTGTATTCTATAATTTCAACTGTCATTGGGGGGAAGGGAGCTTTTTTTGCCTCAGGATAAAAAAATCTAAGGGTAAATTTAGGGCTGCTAACCGTTTTCGTTCCTTTTGTCAGAATAAGGAACAGAAGCCTGACCCTTCCCCTAAAGGAACGGTTTCCAATTGGAAGCCTTCTCCAGTCTGGAATAAATCCAAGCCTTTTAGAAAATCAAAACCAGCTCCCAAGTCCGCATGAAGGTGCGGCCCTCATTCCAGCACAGCTGGTAGGGGGCAGATTACGATTTTTCAAAAATGTTTGGATTAGTTCAATTCAAAATCATTGGATTCAGAACATTGTTTCTCAAGGGTACAGAATAGGTTTCAAGGTAAGACCACCTGTAAGAATGTTCTTTCTCTCTAACGCATTCCAATAAACCCAGTAAAGGCTCAGGCTTTTCTGAAATTTGTTTCAGATCTGGAGTCATCTGGGGTAATTGTGCCAGTTCCATATCTGGAACGGGGTCTGGGGTTTTATTCAAATCCGTTCATTGTACCAAAGAAAGAGAATTCTTTCAGACCAGTTCTGGATCTAAAAATTTTGAATCGTTATGTAAGGATACCAACATTCAAAATGGTGACTATAAGGACTATTCTGCCTTTTGTTCAGCAAGGGCATTATATGTCCACAATAGACTTACAGGATGCATATCTTCATATTCCAATTCATCCAGATCACTATCAGTTCCTGAGATTCTCTTTTCTAGACAAGCATTACCAGTTTGTTGCTCTTCCTTTTGGCCTAGCAACAGCTCCAAGGATCTTCTCAAAGGTTCTCGGTGCCCTTCTCTCTGTAATCAGAGAGCGGGGTATTGCGGTGTTTACTTATTTGGACAATATCTTGGTACTTGCTCAGTCTTTACATTCTGCAGAATCTCACACGAATCAATTTGTGGTGTTTGTTCAAAAACATGGTTGGAGGATTAATTTACCAAAAAGTTCCTTGATTCCTCAGACAAGGGTAACCTTTTTGGGATTCCAAATAGATTCAGTATCCATGACTTTGTTTCTAACAGACAAAAGACGTCTGAAATTGGTTTCAGCTTGTCGGAACCTTCAGTCTCGGTCATTCCCTTCAGTAGCTATGTGCATGGAAGTTTTAGGTCTCATGACTGCAGCATCGGATGCGATCCCCTTTGCTCGTTTTCACATGAGACCTCTTCAGCTTTGTATGCTGAACCTTTGGTGCAGGGATTATACAAAGATATCACAATTGATATCCTTAAATCCCAATACTCTACTATCTCTCACTTGGTGGTTAAATCACCACGGTTTAGTTCAAGGGGCCTCTTTAGTTTGTCCAACCTGGACTGTGATTTCAACAGATGCGAGTCTTTCAGGTTGGGGAGCTGTCTGGGGATCTTTGACAGCACGGGGTTTGGAAATCTCAAGAGGCGAGATTACCAATCAATATTTTGGAACTCAGATTCTGCGATTCTCAGAGCTCTTCAGTTCTTGGCTCTTCTGAAGAGAGAATCGTTTATTTGTTTTCAGACAGACAATGTCACAACCGTGGCGTATGTCAATCATCAAGGTGGGACTCACAGTCCTTAGGCTATGAAAGAAGTATCTCGGATACTTGCATGGGTGGAATCCAGCTCCTGTCTAATCTCTGCGGTTCATTTACCAGGTATAGACAATTGGGAAGCGGATTATCTCAGTCGCCAGACTTTACATCCGTGAGAATGGTCTCTTCACCCAGATGTGTTTCTTCAGATTGTTCAGATATGGGGGCTTCCAGAAATAAATCTGATGGCTTCTCATCTAAACAGGAAACTTCCCAGGTATCTGTCCAGATCCAGGGATCCTCAGGAGGAAGCAGTGGATGCGTTGTCACTTCCTTGGAATTATCAACCTGCTTATATCTTTCCGCCTCTAGTTCTTCTTCCAAGAGTGATTTCCAAAATCATAATGGAATGTTCGTTTGTACTGCTGGTGGCTCCAGCATGGCCACACAGGTTTTGGTATGCGGATCTTGTTCGGATGTCCAGTTGCCTGCCTTGGCCACTTCCGATAAGGTCAGACCTTCTATCTCAAGGTCCATTTTTCCATCAGGATCTCAAATCATTAAATTTGAAGGTATGGAGATTGAACGCTTAGTGCTTAGTCATAGAGGTTTCTCTGACTCAGTGATCAATACTATGTTGCAGGCTCGTAAATCTGTGTCTAGAAAGATTTATTACCGAGTTTTGAAGACTTACATTTCATGGTGTTCCTCTCATAAGTTCTCTTGGCATTCTTTCAGAATTCCTAGAATTTTACAGTTTCTTTAGGATGGTTGGGATAAGGGTTTGTCGGCAAGTTCCTTGAAAGGACAAATCTCTGCTCTTTCTGTTCTGTTTCACAGAAAAATTGCTAATCTTCCTGCCATTCTTTGTTTTGTACAGGCTTTGGTTCGTATCAAGCCTGTCATTAAGTCAATCTCTCCTCCTTGGAGTCTTAATTTGGTTTTGAGAGCTTTACAGGCTCCTCCGTTTGAGCCTATGCATTCTCTGGATATTAAGTTACTTTCTTGGAAAGTATTGTTTCTTTTGGTTATCTCTTCTGCTAGAAGAGTTTCTGAATTATCTGCTCTTTCTTGTGAATCTCCTTTTCTGATTTTTCATCAGGATAATGCTGTTTTGCGGACTTCATTTAAATTTATACCTAAGGTTGTGAATTCCAACAACATTAGTAGAGAATTCTTTGGAAAGATCTTTGCATTTTTTGGATGTTGAAGCTACTAAAGATTTCAGAAAGATTTCTAGTCTATTTGTCATCTTTTCTGGTCCTAAGAAAGGTCAGAAAGCTTCTGCTATTTCTTTGGCTTCTTGGTTAAAACTTTTGATTCATCATGCTTATGTGGAGTCAGGTAAATCCCCGCCTCAGAGGATTACGGCTCATTCTACTAGGTCAGTTTCTACTTCCTGGGCTTTTAAGAATGAAGCTTCTGTTGATCAGATTTGCAAAGCAGCAACTTGGTCTTCTTTGCATACTTTTACTAAATTCTACCATTTTGATGTTTTCTCTTCTTCAGAAGCAGTTTTTGGTAGAAAAGTTCTACAGGCAGCTGTTTCAGTTTGATTCTTCTGCTTATAGTTTCAGTTTTTTTCATTATAAGATTAAAACTTTTTGATTTGGGTTGTAGATTCTTTTTTTCAGCTGAATTGGCTTTCTTTATTTTTATCCCTCCCTCTCTAGTGACTCTTGCGTGGAGTTCCACCTCTTGGGTATTTGCTATCCCATACGTCACTAGCTCATGGACTCTTGCCAATTACATGAAAGAAAACATAATTTATGTAAGAACTTACCTGATAAATTCATTTCTTTCATATTGGCAAGAGTCCATGAGGCCCACCCTTTTTATGGTGGTTATGATTTTTTTGTATAAAGCACAATTATTCCAATTCCTTGTTGATGCTTTCGCTCCTTTCTTATCACCCCACTTCTTGGCTATTCGTTAAACTGAATTGTGGGTGTGGTGAGGGGTGTATTTATAGTCATTTTGAGGTTTGGGAAACTTTGCCCCTCCTGGTAGGAATGTATATCCCATACGTCACTAGCTCATGGACTCTTGCTAATATGAAAGAAATGAATTTATCAGGTAAGTTCTTACATAAATTATGGGGGTTTTTTTAGATTTTTGGCTAAATCTCTTCATTACTAAGGTTTATTTGGAGGTGAGTTAGTGTTTTCCCAAAACACATTCTTGTCTTTTTTTTTTTCTTTTTTCTAGTTTCCTCCCTTTGGTTTCTCAAGAATGAGGTTCATATTGAATAAATTTGCAAGGCATCAACATACTTTCTCTAAATTCTACCATGTTTGTGTTTGGCAGGAAGGTCCTTCAGGCAATAGTGTCTGCTGTGTTAGGTGCCTGCCTTTAAAAAAAAAAAAAGTTGTCCTGCCCAATTATTCGTGGCCTCCACAGCTTGGGTATTTGTTCCAAGGAGTAATGGCTCATGGACTCTCACCACCTTATAAAAGATAACCCAAATGTATGCTTACCTGATAAATTCATTTCTTTTAGTCGTGTATTTGGCAGTTTGGTTCACTGCTGAATGCCTAAAAAAGCAGCCGCTCGCCACATTCGGCTTTTTACTGAGCTAAGATCTGGATTCTCACGGATCTTACTGTTGCGATTTCACAACAAGAAATACGGCTCTGAGCGGCCGCCACCCTCTTCATTTTGGCAGTGAACAAAACTGCCGAATGCACATGTCTAATTTCTTTCATGGTGGTGAGTTCACAAGACCTGCTCAATTTTTATTTTTATTTACTTTTTTCCCTGCTTTGTCCTTTCCTACTTTTCTTCTTCTTGGCTAAATGGCAGACTTGAATACCAGAGAGGTGAGAATGATTTAAGCGATTTAGAGAATCTTTTCCTCTTCCTAGTGGCCAGGAGTAATGGCTCATGGGTTCTCACCACCATGAAATAAATTATTCAGTTAAGCATAATCTCAGAACTTAAAATGCACCCTGCTGACTTATCAAGGCTAACCCAGCTACATATATATTTTCTAATTGTCTATATCTGATAACTGCAAAACAATGTACTTTTATAATAACATTATGACAGTTGCTAGACTTGCTATCTGCAGATTAGCAGATAGCAACAGATATTGGGTGAAGTTTTGCTATTGACAATTGTAGTAAAAAAAAGATGTCAATTTGTTTAAATTTTATATATAAAGGTTTACGCCCCAAAATTTACACAACAAACTGTGCTTCAAAATTATATTTTTAAAATAAAAAATATCAATGGATGTGAATTATTTCATAACATCTTTCTTAAGGTCTTTACAATGTGTGTGCCATTTATCTTGGAGTTCACTTTTACAGTTAAACAAATACAAAAGTAGTAATTTCCTTAGAAATGTTAACATCTAAAGGTAATGTAGACTGCTAAAGGACTATATGAAAAATGGATACAGAATTCCGGTTTCTTAGGTATGTGATAGCAATTAATGAGGGCAATTATGAAACCAGCCAAATTTTATCATTTTAATGCATAGTGTCTGGAGGGTTAAGTAATTGTTATTTTTAAATTGTGTATGTGAGAAAAAAATCTTATGTGAAGCCTCAAGTGTGTGTTGGTGTTGATAGAATGGAGCAGTTTCCTTGTCCGCTACTTTTTATTGCAGGAAACTTATTAAAGGGAATGTTTGAGAATAATAATGATGTCAAAGGTTATAAAATTCTAGGCATGATCCCAAAACTCTCCTGAGCAGAGTCAGCGATAGGTAGCTATGCAAGTATTAAGCTCCTGATAGGCTAACCGCTGTGTCCTACTTGAGAGCAGCAATTCATTGTCTCTCCAAAGCAGAACTTTGTTTAGCTCTGTAAAGTTTGATGCAAGAATTAATTTACTAATGAGTGTACTAACATTGCCCTTATTAATCTTGTCTTATTGGTTAAGAAAGTGTTAAATCCCATTGTCACACCTGCATGAGTAAAAATGTCACTGTAGTTTTCTAGATAGTTGTAAGTTACTAGTCTGGAGGGAAATAGATGCACATGATCATTTCTTTGCTCAAAGAAGAGTAAATCTTGGCATTTATGTTTCATTGTTATCCTAACCCTTGGAATAAATGTGCATATATGCTATATAAAAAAAATGGTAATTTCCTTCCATAAGGCAGGTAGCGTCCACAATTTAATTCCTTACTGTTGGGAAATACAACACATCGCCACCAGGAGGGGGCAAAGACACCCGAGCCAAAGGCTTAAATATCCCTCCCACTTCCCCTATCCCCCAGTGATTCTTTGCCTTTCGTCACTATAGGAGGTTTCAGAGAAGTGTCAGAAGATTTGGGTAGTCCTGTAATGGGTATGTTCCCTTCAAGAAAGGACTGGAGTTTTAAGTAATCATGTCAACCTCTCAGTGAGAGTATTGATGAAAGTTAGAGCCTGGAGATGCAGGGAAAGTTTTTCTGCTAACCCATCCAGACTGTCGCCTAACAGCTCCCGGGCAATTAGTGTTGACGAGTTTCACTGCTTGCTGTTACACACTCAAGTCCATGTCAGAGCGTCGCTGCAAGACTGTCACACTTGAGAGGCTGTGCCTGTTCCACAGCATGGATCCTGGAGGGTAAGACCGTTTTATATATACACTTTTTCTTGAACAGCAAGGGCTTATTTATAACTGCTTTAATGTGAGAGTTTTGGGGCTCATAGACTCTGTGCTTTTGGCTTGGAACAAACTGGTTTCACTTTCGTTTTTGAGTGTTGCGCAGCTCATAATAGCTTAGTGCCTTTTTCATAGCAGGGAAAGTCCTGTCCTACGCACCACGTGACTGGGTGCGATCTTTGCCTTTTCGATCCTGCTGCGGACATCACTCCTAAGGAGAGCGTTTTCACTGTTAGCTGTCTGGGTCTAGGAGGTAGTGAGTGCCCCAGCCATTTGGATTATAAAGGTGCCGGGTTTTTTTAATAAAAGCGTTTACTTTTTGTCTGACCTTCTGTGAATATATCTTAGCTATGGAGGACTCTGATACTACATTAGAAGGTTCCGCTCCTTCTGTAATGAATAATAATTCCTGTTTATATTGTGAAGAGGCCATGGTTTTGCCCGCCTGCTCAATTTTATTCCATTTGCCTAAGCACTATTCTAAAGTCTAAGAAGGGAGACAAGCCTGCTAATACTCTTAGCGCTATTAGCCCCTCTGAGCCGTCTACCTCTCAGGAATCTATGTCCCGAGAGATTACTGCCCTTTCTATACTTCCCACTCCACATGCAGTTCCCCGCAGCTCAACTAATCCTCCATCTGGAGGGGGCCTTTTTCTGGCTGACTTTACCACGAAGTTACAATCAGCGGTGTCTGTAGTCCTGAGTGCCTTACCTCACTCTAGCAAACGTAAGAGAGAGGTTAAACATAGTTCTCCTGACCTAGAGTCCTCTAAATATTTGTCTGATCTAGCTACTATGTCCCAGCTATCCAAGGTTAAGAAAATCTCTAGCTTCAGAGGGTGAACTTTCTGAGACGGAGACTTCAGTTTCTAAACCTCCTTCAGTGGAGGAACCCTCCTTTAGATTTAAAATTGAGCATCTGTGTTTTTTATTAAAATAAGGTTCTGTTTATGCTAGAGGTTCCAGAGGCTACACTACCAGAGGAACCTAAGATCCCTAAATTAAACAGGTTTTATAAAGACAGGAAGGTCCCTCTGACTTCTTCTTTGCAAGTTAAGATGGCGGACATTATTAGTAACAAATGGGAAAGAATAGGAACTTATTTTTCCCCCTCGTCTACTTTTAAAAAACTATTCCCGGTCCATTTGTGGGGTTCCATCTCTAAGGTGGGTGGCGCTATTTCTACGCTGGCTAAGCGTACTACTATCCCTCTGGAGGATAGTTCTCCTTTTAGAGAGCCTATGGATAAGAAAATGGAAACCTTACTGATGAAGATGTTTCAACATACAGGGTTTTTATTTCAACCGGCGGCAGCTGTAGCCGCGGTTGCCGGAGCAACTACCTACTGGTGCGACTCTGTCTGAGCTCATTGAGGTGGAGACTCCCCTCGAGGATATTCAGGAGAGAATTAAAGCTCTGGGAATTGCTAACTCCATATGTGATGTGAATATGCCGATTATTCGCCTAAATGCAAAGGCTTCTGGCTTTGCGGTCATAGCCTGCCAGGCTCTCTGGTTAAAGTCTTGGTCTGCGGATATGACTTCTAAATCCAGACTCCTTTCTCTTCCTTTCAAGGGGAAGATTTTATTTGGGCTGGACTCCATTATTTCTACGGTTACCAGAGGAAAAGGTGCCTTCCTACCGAAGGATAAGAAAAATAGGCCTAAGGGACGGCAATTGTCTAATTTGCGTTCTGACAAATCACAATGACAGCAATCCTCATCCAAGTCCGAGCAGCCCAAGAGTACTTGAAAGCCGTCTCAGTCCTGGAATAAGTCCAAACAGACTAAGAAGCCTGCCGAGAACAAATCGGCATTAAGGGGTGGCCCCCGATCCGGGATCGGATCGAGTAGGGGCAGACTGTTGTCTTTTTTTTTTTTTTTTTTTTTTTTTTTTTTTTTAGACACTTGGTTCCAGGATGTACAGGATACTTGGGTTTTGGGAGCTCTTCTAGCCGTTTGCAGAACACGAGGTATTTCAGTAGCGTCTTACCTTGACGATATCTTGGTGCAGGCACCATCTTTTCATCCGAAGAACATTCGGAGTACCTTCTCAGTCTTCTTCGGTCACATGGATGGAAGATTAACTTTGAAAAGAGTTCTCTTACTCCAAGTACAAGGGTGGGGACAATAATAGATTCCATATCCATGAGAATATTCCTCACAGATCAGAGATGTGGCAAGCTAACTACTGCATGTCTTGCCCTCCAGGCCTCCTTGAGACCCTCAGTGGCTTAGTGTATGGAGGTGACCGGACTCATGGTGTCCTGTACGGACATCATTCCTTTTGCCAGATTCGATCTCAGACCCTTACAACTTTGCATGCTGAGACAACCTGTCGAGAGAATCGTTGTCTTGGTGGCTCTGTCCAGATCATCTGTCCCAAGGCACGTGCTTCTTGAGACCGTCCTGGAATATTGTGACTACGGACGCAAGCCTTTCCGGCTGGGAAGCAGTTTGGGGAGCCAAGAAGGCACAAGGGCTGTGGACTCAGGAGTCCTCCTTTCGATCAATATATTAGAACTCTGGGCAATTTTCAGTGCCTTGAAGGTTTGGCCCCTTCTGGGTTCGTCCCAGTTTATCCGATTCCAATCAGACAATATAACCTCGGTTGCCTACATCAACCATCAGGGTGGAATGAGACGTTCCTTGGCAATGAGAGAAGTATCTCAGATACTAGAGTGGGTGGAGGCTTACAGATGTACACTGTCAGTGATCCACATTCCAGGTGTGGACAACTGGGAAGCGGACTTCCTCAGCAGGCAATCTTTTCACCCAGGGGAATGGTCTCTCCACCCTGAGGTGTTTGCAGAGATATGCAGCGAATGGGGGATGCCGGAGATAGATCTCATGGCATCCTTCCTCAATACCAAGCTACCCAGGTACAGGTCGAGGGATCCTCATGCGTAATAGATAGATGCCCTATCAGTACCTTGGAGGTTCAGACTCATATATCTTTTTCCTCAATTACCACTTCTTCCTCGCGTAGTTGCTCGCATCAAGCAGGAACGAGCATCAGTGATTGTGATTACTCCATCGTAGCCGAGAAGGACGTGTTTTGCGGATCTGGTGGGGATGTCCATCTCCTCAGTGGAGGTTACCTTTCAGCAGAGATCTGCTGATACAGGGTCCCTTCGTTCATTGAAATCTAGATTCTCTGAGGCTGACTGCGTGGAGATTGAACATTTAGTCTTAGTCAAGAGAGGGTTCTCTGAGAGTGTTTGACACTCTGGTTCAAGCTCGTAAGCCAGTTACTCGTCGTATCTACCATAAAGTGTGCAGTACTTGTACTGGTGTGAAGAGCGTGGTTTTTCCTGGCATAAGGTTAAGGTTGCAAGAATTTTCTTTTCTCCAGGATGGACTGAAGAAGGGTCTATCTGCTAGTTCCCTGAAGGGACAGATATCGGCCCTGTCAGTGTTACTGCACAAGAGATTGGCTGAGCTTCCGGATGTGCAGTCCTTTGTTAAGGCTCTGACTATGATCAGACCTGTGTTAAGATCTGGGGATCGGCCTTGGAGTCTAAATCTTTTTGTTAGTGTTTTGCAGCAGGCTCCGTTTAAGCCTATGCTTACTGTTGACATTAAATTGTTATCTTGGAAGGTTCTTTTTTTGCTGTCTATTGCCTCTGCATGCAGAGTTTCTGAGATTTCTGCTTTGCAATGTGACCCCCTTATCTGGTTTTCCATGCGAATAAGGCGGTTTTATGTACTAAATTAAGATTCCTCCCTAAGGTGGTGTCGGATCGTAACATTAATCAAGAAATTGTTGTTCCTTCCTTGTGTCTTAATCCTTCAGTGAAGGAATGCTTGCTTCACAATCTAGATGTGGTTCGTGCCTTGAAGTTCTATCTTCAGGCTACTAAGGAATTCAGACAATCTTCATCTTTGTTTATCATCTATTTGTGGAAGCGTAAAGGGCAGAAGGCTACTACGACTTCCCTATCTTTCTGGTTGAGGAGTGTCATCAGCTTAGCTTAGGAGACAGCGGGGAGACAGCCTCCTGAGAGGATAACGGCTCATTTCACTAGAGCAGTGGCTTCCACCTGGGCTTTTAAGAACAAAGCCTCTGGATCAGATTTGTACGGCGGCTACCTGGTTCTCCTTACACACTTTTTCTAAATTTTACAAGTTTGATGTGTTTGCTTCGGCTGAAGCAGCTTTTGGGAGAAATGTTTTGCAGGCTATGGTGTCCTCAGAATAGGGTCCGCCTCCTTTTTTGTTCCCTCCCGTTATTCATTCAGTGTCCTCTGGAGCTTGGGTATAGTTTCCCCAACAGTAAGGGATGAAGTCGTGGACTCTTCCTACCTTATGGAAGGTAAATATAATTTATGCTTACCAGATAAATTCCTTTCCTTCCTGGCAGGGAAAGTCCACGACTCCGCCCGTAATTTATTTTTGTTGGGCGGCTCCCTTTTTATATTATTTATTCTGGTACCTTTATACCCTGATGTTTCTCCTACTTTTCCTTGTTCCCTTGGCAGAATGACTGGCGGATAGGGGGAGTGGGAGGGATATTTAAGCCTTTGGCTGGGGTGTCTTTGCCGCCTCCTGGTGGCCAGGTGTTGTATTTCCCAACAGTAAGGAATCAAGTTGTGGACTCTCTCTGCCAGGAAGGAAAGGAATTTATCTGCTAAGCATAAGTTATGTTTTATGAATGAACAGGTTTCCAAAAATGCAGTTTTACCTTAGCTAATTTTTTTCTCTCTCCTCTTTCACATTAATCTAGACTGTTCCGAAGCCTATAGCTCTGGAGCCATGTTGTGGTAACAAAGCAGCCGTCCTTTCAATATTTGTACGGTTACCGCGTGGGGTAGGTGGTATTCCACCACCTGGGCAATCTGGTAAGTTTAAAAAAAATGTACTGTAGTTGATCCAAAGAACATTGTGTAAGGATGACGGTAATCTGTTCATTGTATTGATATTTGTAGGCTGCAGCGTTTTTAATTACTGTTACATGCCATACTCCTGCACAGGTTAATGTTTTTTATGTTTTGTCCAATGATGACCAGTGCAGTTCTTCAAATGTAGGTAATATTTATATGATGATTTGTGTTTCCTAATTGTCAAGCTTGACTCCACTCTGATAAACACCATGTATAAACCTAAAACACTGTTTCACGTCACATCTTATGATCATATTCTTGTTGCCTCCTCTTCCTGTATTGATTCATCCTATTAGTTCAGTTTTAGGTGCAGGTTAAGTTATTCTTGTGCTTAAACCATGCATAAGTAGACCACACTGCCAAGCCTCACAAATAGCTAAAGTACGGGTTCCCTTGAGATAGACGGTGGTTTTCACAGTGTGAGGCTAAGCTCACCTGGGGTGCTATAGCATAAAAGGAAATGTGCGCTCCACTAAGGAAACCACAAACACACTGCTTTAATAGCATTAAAGGGATATGAAGCTCAATGTTTTTCTTTCATGATTCAGATAGAGCAGGAACTTTTAACCAACTTTCTATTTTACTCCTAATAATTTTTCTTTGTTCTCTTGGTATGCTTTGTTGAATGAGCAGCAATGCACTATTGGTCGCTGACTGAACACATGGGTGAGCCAATGATAATCAGTATATATATACGCAGCCACCAATCAGCAGCTAGAACCTAGGTTCTTTGCAGCTCCTGAGCTTTCCTAGATCAACCTTTCAGCAAAGTATAACAAGAAAAGGAAGCAAATTAAATGGAAGTACATTGGAAAGTTGTTTAAAATTGTATGTTCTGTCTAAATCATGAAATGTTGGGTTTTATGTCCCTTTTAATTTCATTGTCTTATCCATGTCCCTTTCTATTGACTAGCTTACACTTTCAGAATCACCTAGATTCATGCATGTTTTCCTATTATGGGAAGAGGGGCACACCCACTGTCTAAGACTTTGAAAACCTATGTCATGAGGCAAACCTAACTGATCCAGCACTAAGATCAACAATAGCTAATAAAACATTATAGACAACCAGATGGACAATTAATTAGGTATTTACAGTGCACTCCATGTTTACTACCTTGATCAAACATTTACTGTCATTCTGCTCTCTAGAAACTGTAAGTTACACACTTTAACTTGGCAAAAGCAGAGGAAAAAAGGAACACAACGTAAACACATGCTAATTTTTATTTTATATTTTCCTTTCATTTGTTAGGTCTAGCAGTAGCCAGTGCTTTGGTGGACATTTCACAACAAATGCCATTAGCATACAAAGAGAAATCAGGAGCAATACGAAATCGGAAACATCAGCCACCTGCACAGCCTGGAACCTGTATTTGATGAAGGACTCCTGAACTCTAGGGATTTGCATATTAAAATAATGGGGGGAGATAAAATCAAACAATTTTTGTGATGGAAAAAAGACTTGTTGGGTTATGATGGACACCCACAGTTTTCTTCACGTGACGTCTTCTCACATCTGCATGGTTTAGTTCACGTTATGTGAGAATCCATTAAACCGAATTTCCTTCACATGAGAACTCTTATCGTTTAGTTGATTTATCATGTAAAATATATCCTGTACAACCTAACTTATTGTACCGTCAAAGAAACTGTATGGTTTCATTACACATACTCAGGATAACATTCCCTGATTTCTTTCATTGTTTTGATTTTGTACCAACAAAGGAAGGAGGAGGATGTCCTGATTCTCATCATGGAAGCCATCAGGCACTGCAATAGACATATTCTGTGTGTTAAACTGGAAACTCACACTTTTTATGAACCGGAAATACTACACCCATGTGATTGCGGTTTCAATCACGTTGATATGCCAGCTCCCATCAATTTTGCAGGCTGCCTACCCAGAAGTATTTGCTACATATTACCCACCAAGGTGTTAATAATACGTTTCCTCCGTTCAGTGCGGAAGTTTATCTTTGTCAGTGGATCTGGCGTCTGAATTCCCAAATTAAAAGGTGTTTCAGGATGCTGTGACTTTGATGGTGAGAAGAAACTTGACCTTTACATTCCCAAGAATAATTAACTATTCTCATTAAATTTTACTATTGAATTAAGAATGTATACTAGAGAACAAAGCTATTGTTTCCATTGAGGTCATGTTGAATATTGTGCATACAAAATTACAATTTTCATGCCCTTTATTTTATATTCCAACAATGCATAAGCCCAAAATATTCATCTCTGATTGACACTGAGAGGCTGACGAAATGGGACTTTTCTGCTAATTGCGTCTCAGTAGGTCATTTTGGATTTTTTTGGAATGAACTGAATTCACATTTCATGCAATGTATGTGCATAAGATTATACAATTTTGACAACTCTAGAACTCATGATGATTCTCTCTATTATTTGATTTCAGTCATATCTTTTTTAGCTCAATCAAGTATCATTTACATCAGCTTTCCTTTCAGTGGCCTGTTGTAAACCAGACTTAAAACAGTTCTTGATGAAAGAAAGTATTGTAAGTGATGTACGATGTGACACGGTGCTAATATAAAATGAAATTTAAGATAAAAATTTTAAAGCCGTTTCCGATACTCATTGATGAGCACTAGATTTTCTATTTTAAAACAAGGAATTTATAGCCTAGATCTGTTTTGTGATTCTAGAAAAGCCAGACTATGTCCTATCATAGGAAATATTGATATCCATGTAGTGCTTGTTATTTAAGAAATGTATGGACTGTT
Source organism: Bombina bombina (assembly GCF_027579735.1). Lineage (NCBI taxonomy): Eukaryota > Metazoa > Chordata > Amphibia > Anura > Bombinatoridae > Bombina > Bombina bombina. The sequence continues at coordinate 1,390,344,421 of NC_069500.1, forward strand.
CATCATGTGTATGACTCCCACGTAACAACTGAACAAAAGACCTGAACCCCCACATGGAATAGTAACTGTTAGGTGCTATGAACTCTTCCACTTTTAATTTATTATATTTTAACAAGGTTATACTGGTGAGTATAGTAGCGTTTTCACCCTCATCAAAGTGCCAAAGATGGAATTTTGATGTGTGTTTTTTTTTCTTCAATTAATATTGCCATGTTTTTAAAAACTATCTCCCAAAATGTATGGTTTAATAGATTGAAACAAAACACTGTTTTGGGTATTTCCTGACCTTAGTTGAACAGCTGGTCATGTTACTGTACTTTATTATCAGTCTGCTTGCACCAGTAGACATTTGCTGAATCTGGTTCCTGCATTGATTTTGAGGTGGTTGGAGGTTGTTTGCAGGGTATTGCTCTTCCATTCCACCCAGGACCTCTATACCAGTGTATAGGCTAAATACCAAATGGGTACACTACATATCATTAGGTTTCACATCGTTAAATAGCTTACAAACTTCTTCATTGCTGTAGGAAAACTCATTTGAACCTGGTGTACGTGCGATTGTTTTTTGTTTTTTAACATCTCATTTGATAATAAATATAAATATATATTTATTTTTTTTCAACCTTGTCAATATTTCTTACATTTTTTTTTAATACAAGGCCTACACAACGCTTTGTATGCCCAAACATTATCTAGATGTGATTTGCATTTTTAATTATTGTCAGTATCATAGAATAAATATTTACCTTTTTTTTTTTTTTTTTTTTTTTTTTTTACCTCATGACCTTTAATTGTGTTTTTAAATTTTTTGTCAATAGTTTTGCTGTTTTTGTTTTTTAATGGGACATTCTTGCATATAATGTTTTCAGGCAGTTTGGCACCAATAAAATTCATATGAACATACACTGACATTTTTACAATTTTCTGTTAAATCTTTAAATCTTCAAACTGCATAAATTCCTGTACATGTCAAATAAATGAATATTGTCTTGTCTTTTTTTTATCAGTAGTGTATGACTTTCTCACAGAAAGCTGCACTGGATATGCTGTTGCGCCGGGTCTACATCATCTTAAATTAGCGCAAAGATCAATGCATGACTTTGTAAAGCTGGTCTTTTTGAATATCACTTCATGCTAAACGCTAACATTTTTAAACCATATTTGGAGCAGTTTAATTAAAGGGTCACTGAACCCAATTTTTTTCTTTTGTGATTCAGATAGAGCATGCAATTTTAAGCAACTATCTAATTTACTTCTATTATCAATTTTTCTTCGTTCTCTTGCTATCTTTATTTGAAAAAGAAGGCATCTAAGCTAAGGAGCCAGCACATTTTTGGTTAAGGACCATGGACAGCACTTGTTTATTGGTGCTGTCCAATCAGCAAGGACAACCCAGTTTGTTCACCAAAAATTGGCCGGCATCTAAACTTACATTTTTGCTTTTCAAATAAACATACTAAGAGAATGAAGAAAATTTGATAATAGGAGTAAATTAGAAAGTTGCTTAAAATTGCATGCTCTATCTGAATCACAAAAGAAAAAAATTGGGTTCAGTGTCCCTTTAAGGACAAGCAGGGACCACATAATCCCACAACAATATATTCTAGAATATCCCTTTGAAGTAACAATGATTCCCAGAAAGCAAACATCTCTGGGTTGGGCAACAAGGTTACATACTGAGTGTAGCTCAACTTAAAGGGACAGTATACTGTGAAATCGTTTTTCCCTTAATGTATTTCCAATGACTTGTTATTCCAGAGTATAGAATGTATGAGAATTTGTTTATATGAAATTGCTGGTTTTGTGCTTTGAAACCACAACCTTTTAAAATGGGTTTAGTTTGCAGGTAAAATGAGATCTCATTATGTTATCACTTTGTGTACACACACTTGCTTCCTTTCTTATACAGTATATTTTTGTAAACCAAAGCCCTATAATGGAAAATTATTATTTTATTAGTTATCTCTTCCACACATCACCGGGAGTGTAATTTATTCTGCTGGCTGTGTTTACATTGTCAATAGCCTGCACGTAGGTCCAGAAATTTTCAGTATAGGTAGGGATACTGCAGGCTAAATCAGCTATTTCAAATGCCAAAATAAGGTTAAACGAGCTACTTGTAAACATTTTAATACATTCCAGCAGGAAAAATGGGTCATTGGGAACAAATTAAAGGGGAGATTTTTGTTGGGGTAAACTGTTCTTTTAATTGAAAGATTGTAATCTTTTTCCTCAAAAGATCAATGTCCTCTTTTGAAACATCATTAGAGTGGAACGTGTAAAGCTAGAAATATGTGCACAGATTTGTTTGAGCTAATACAGTGAGGCGCCGTTCCGTTAGAAAGTTGTGATTTCTCTTGTTAAGTGTGTTCAGTCCACGGGTCATCCATTACTTATGGGATATATTCTCCTTCCCAACAGGAAGTTGCAAGAGGATCACCCAAGCAGAGCTGCTATTTAGCTCCTCCCCTCACATGTCATATCCAGTCATTCTCTTGCAACCCTCAACAAAGAAGGAGGTCGCGAGAGGAGTTGGAGTTTTTTACTTAATTATTCTTCAATCAAAAGTTTGTTATTTTAAATGGCACCGGAGTGTGCTGTTTTTCTATCTCAGGCAGTATTTGGAAGAAGAATCTGCCTGCGTTTTCTATGATCTTAGCAGACGTAACTAAGATCCACTGGCTGTTCTCGACATTCTGAGGAGTGGGGTAACTTCAGAAAATGGGAATAGCATGCGGGGTCCCCCGCAAATGAGGTATGTGCAGTACAATATTTTCTGGGAATGGAATTGACTAAGAAAACACTGCTGTTACCCATATGATGTAAGTACAGCCTTAAATGCAGTAGTAGCGACTGGTATCAGGCTGATAAATGTATGCGCAGTTGAGTTATTATCTAGGGACTAGAATTTGACTGAGAAAATACTGTTAATACTGAAATAATGCTTAAGCCTTATCTGCAGTAGAAGCGACTGGTAGCAGGCTTAGTGATAACTTTGCATGACATTGAAAAAGTTTGTTTTTAAAACGTTTACTGGCATGTTATTCGTTTTGTTGAGGTACTTTGGTGATAAATCCTTTTTGGGCATGATTTTTTTCCACATGGCTAACGTATTTTTCTGCATAGAAACCGTTATATCAGGTCTCCCACTGTTGTAATATGAGTGGGAGGGGCCTTTTTTTTAGCGCCTTGTTGCGCAGTTAAAATTCTAGCACAGTCTTCCTGCTTCTTCCTCCTTGATCCAGGACGTCTCTAGAGAGCTCAGGGGTCTTCAAAATTCGTTTTTGAGGGAGGTAATCAGTCACAGCAGACCTGTGACAGTGTGTTTGACTGTGATAAAAGCGTTAAATCTTAATTAGATTATCCGTTTTTGGGTATTGAGGGGTTAATCATCCTTTTGCTAATGGGTGCAATCCTCTGCTAATTTAATACATTTACTGTTAAAAATTGTTGGCTATAACAGAATTAGTTCATTGTTATTCAACTGTGTTTTTTAAAAGCGCTGCAGCGTTTTTTATATTGCTTGTAAACTTATTGAAAGTTATTTCCAAGCTTGCTAGCTTCATTGCTAGTCTGTTTAAACATGTCTGATACAGAGGAATCTGCTTGTTCATTATGTTTAAAAGCCGATGTGGAGCCCAATAGAAATATGTGTACCAACTGTATTGATATTACTTTAAATAAAAGTCAATCTTTACCGATAAAGAAATTATCACCAGACAACGAGGGGGAAGTTATGCCGTCTAACTCTCCTCACGTGTCAGTACCTTCGTCTCCCGCTCGGGAGGTGCGTGAGATTGTGGCGCCAAGTACATCAAGGCCCTTACAAGTCACTTTACATGATATGGCTAATGTTATGAAAGAAGTATTATCCAATCTGCCCGAGTTAAGAGGCAAGCGCGATAGCTCTGGGTTAAGGACAGAGCGCGTCGATGACACGAGAGCCATGTCTGATACTGCGTCACAATTTGCAGAACATGAGGACGGAGAGCTTCATTCTGTGGGTGACGGTTCTGATTCGGGGAGACCGGATTCAGAAATTTCAAATTTTAAATTTTAGCTTGAGAACCTCCGCGTGTTGCTAGGGGAGGTGTTAGCGGCTCTGAATGATTGTGACACGGTGCCAATCCCAGAGAAATTATGTAGGCTGGATAAATACTATGCGGTACCGGTGTGTACTGACGTTTTTCCTATACCAAAAAGGCTTACAGAGATTATTAGCAAGGAGTGGGATAGACCTGGTGTGCCCTTTTCCCCTCCTCAGATATTTAGAAAAATGTTCCCTATAAACGCCACCACACGAGACTTATGGCAGACGGTCCCTAAGGTGGAGGGAGCAGTTTCTACTTTAGCCAAGCGTACCACTATCCCGGTGGAGGATAGTTGTGCTTTCTCAGATCCAATGGATAAAAAATTAGAGGGTTACCTTAAGAAAATGTTTGTTCAACAAGGTTTTATATTACAGCCTCATGCATGCATTGCGCCTGTCACTGCTGCAGCGGCATTCTGGTTTGAGTCTCTGGAAGAGGCGATTCGCACAGCACCATTGGATGAGACTTTGAGCAAGCTTAGAACGCTTAAGCTAGCTAATGCGTTTGTTTTGGATGCCGTAGTGCATTTAACCAAACTTACGGCTAAGAATTCCGGATTCGCCATACAGGCGCGCAGAGCGCTATGGCTTAAATCCTGGTCAGCAGATGTAACTTCTAAATCTAAACTACTGAATATTCCTTTCAAAGGGCAGACCTTATTCGGGCCCGGCTTGAAGGAAATTATTGCTGACATTACTGGAGGTAAGGGCCACACCCTTCCTCAGGACAGGGCCAAATCAAAGGCCAAACAGTCTAATTTTCGTGCCTTTCGTAATTTCAAGGCAGGAGCAGCATCAACTTCCTCCGCTCCAAAACAGGAAGGAACTACTGCTCGTTACAGACAAGGTTGGAAAGGCAACCAGTCATGGAACAAGGGCAAGCAGGCCAGAAAGCCTACTTCCGCCCCTAAGACAGCATGAAGACAGGGCCCCCTTTCCGGAGACGGATCTAGTGGGGGGCAGACTTTCTCTCTTCGCCCAGGCTTGGGCAAGAGATGTACAGGATCCCTGGACGTTGGAGATTATATCTCAGGGATACCTTCTGGATTTCAAAACTTCTCCTCCACAAGGGAGGTTTCATCTGTCAAGGTTATCAACAAACCTAGTAAAGAGAGAGGCATTTCTACAATGTGTACAAGACCTCTTAGTGATGGGAGTGATCCACCCAGTTCCGCGAACGGAACAAGGGCAAGGGTTTTACTCAAATCTGTTTGTGGTTCCCAAAAAAGAGGGAACCTTCAGACCAATCTTAGACTTAATAATCTTAAACAAATTCCTAAGGGTTCCATCGTTCAAGATGGAAACCATTCGGACCATCCTACCCATGATCCAAGAGGGTCAGTATATGACCACAGTGGACTTAAAGGATGCCTACCTTCACATACCGATTCACAAAGATCATTATCGGTACCTAAGGTTTGCCTTTCTAGACAGGCATTACCAGTTTGTAGCTCTTCCCTTCGGGTTAGCTACGGCTCCGAGAATTTTTACAAAGGTTCTGGGTTCGCTTCTGGCGGTACTAAGACCGCGAGGCATAGAGGTGGCTCCGTACCTAGACGACATTCTGATACAAGCGTCAAGTTTTCAAAATGCAAAGTCTCATACAGAGATAGTTCTAGCATTTCTGAGGTCGCATGGGTGGAAAGTGAACATGGAAAAGAGTTCTCTGTTTCCACTCACAAGGGTTCCCTTCCTAGGGACTCTTATAGATTCTGTAGAGATGAAGATTTACCTGACGGAGTCCAGGTTATCAAAAATTCTAAATGCTTGCCGTGTCCTTCATTCCATTCCAAGCCCATCAGTAGCTCAGTGCATGGAAGTAATCGGCTTAATGGTCGCGGCAATGGACATAGTGCCATTTGCGCGCCTGCATCTCAGACCGCTGCAATTATGCATGCTAAGTCAGTGGAATGGGGATTACTCAGATCTGTCCCCTTTACTGTATCTGGACCAGGAGACCAGGGATTCTCTTCTCTGGTGGTTGTCTCGGGTTCATCTGTCCAAAGGAATGACCTTTCGCAGACCAGATTGGACGATTGTAACAACAGATGCCAGCCTACTAGGCTGGGGCGCAGTCTGGAACTCCCTAAAGGCTCAGGGATCGTGGACTCAGGAGGAGAAACTCCTTCCAATAAACATTCTGGAATTAAGAGCAATATTCAATGCTCTCCTAGCTTGGCCTCAGTTAGCAACACTGAGGTTCATCAGGTTTCAGTCGGACAACATCACGACTGTAGCTTACATCAATCATCAAGGAGGAACCAGGAGTTCCCTAGCGATGTTAGAAGTCTCAAAGATAATTCGCTGGGCAGAGTCTCACTCTTGCCACCTGTCAGCGATCTACATCCCAGGCGTGGAGAACTGGGAGGCGGACTTTCTAAGTCGCCAGACTTTTCATCCGGGGGAGTGGGAACTTCATCCGGAGATATTTGCTCAACTGATTCTTCGTTGGGGCAAACCGGAACTGGATCTCATGGCATCTCGCCAGAACGCCAAGCTTCCGTGCTACGAATCCAGGTCCAGGGACCCGGGAGCGGTGCTGATAGATGCACTAGCAGCCCCTTGGGTTTTCAACATGGCTTATGTGTTTCCACCTTTTCCGTTACTGCCTCGACTGATTGCCAAGATCAAACAGGAGAGAGCATCGGTGATTCTGATAGCGCCTGCGTGGCCACGCAGGACCTGATATGCAGACCTAGTGGACATGTCGTCCTGTCCACCATGGTCTCTGCCTCTGAGGCAGGACCTTCTAATTCAGGGTCCTTTCAACCATCCAAACCTAATTTCTCTGAGGCTGACTGCATGGAGATTGAACGCTTGATTCTATCGAAGCGTGGTTTCTCGGAGTCGGTTGTTGATACATTAATACAGGCTCGGAAACCTGTGACCAGAAAAATTTACCATAAGATATGGTGTAAATATTTATGTTGGTGTGAATCCAAGAGTTACTCATGGAGTAAGGTTAGGATTCCTAGGATATTGCCTTTTCTACAAGAGGGTTTAGAAAAGGGTTTATCCTCTAGTTCGCTAAAGGGACAGATTTCTGCTCTGTCTATTCTTTTACACAAGCGTCTGGCAGAGAATCCAGACATCCAGGCTTTTTGTCAGGCTTTGGCTAGGATTAAGCCTGTGTTTAAACTTGGTTCTTAAAGTTCTTCAGGGTGTTCCGTTTGAACCCCTTCATTCCATTGATATTAGGCTTTTATCTTGGAAAGTTCTGTTTTTGATGGCTATTTCCTCGGCTCGAAGAGTGTCTGAGTTATCTGCCTTACATTGTAATTCTCCTTATCTGATCTTTCATTCAGACAAGGTAGTCCTCCGTACTAAACCTGGGTTTTTACCTAAGGTTGTTTCTAACAGGAATATCAATCAAGAGATTGTTGTTCCATCATTATGTCCTAATCCTTCTTCAAAGAAGGAACGTCTTTTGCATAATCTAGACGTGGTCCGTGCCCTGAAGTTCTACTTACAGGCAACTAAAGATTTTCGGCAAACTTCTTCTCTGTTTGTCGTTTACTCTGGACAGAGGAGAGGTCAAAAGGTTTCGGCTACCTCTCTCTATTTTTGGCTTCGTAGCATAATACGTTTAGCCTATGAGACTGCTGGACAGCAGCCTCCTGAAAGAATTACAGCTCATTCCACTAGAGCTGTGGCTTCCACCTGGGCCTTTAAGAATGAGGCCTCTGTTGAACAGATTTGCAAGGCTGCAACTTGGTCTTCTCTTCATACTTTTTCCAAATTTTACAAATTTTACACTTTTGCTTCTTCGGAGGCTGTTTTTGGGAGAAAGGTTCTACAGGCAGTGGTTCCTTCTGTTTAATGTTCCTGCCTTGTCCCTCCCATCATCCGTGTACTTTAGCTTTGGTATTGGTATCCCATAAGTAATGGATGACCCGTGGACTGAACACACTTAACAAGAGAAAACATAATTTATGCTTACCTGATAAATTTATTTCTCTTGTAGTGTGTTCAGTCCACGGCCCGCCCTGTCTTTTTTGAGGCAGGTTCTAAATTTTAAATTATAACTCCAGTCACCACTGCACCCTATAGTTTCTCCTTTCTCGTCTTGTTTCGGTCGAATGACTGGATATGACATGTGAGGGGAGGAGCTATATAGCAGCTCTGCTTGGGTGATCCTCTTGCAACTTCCTGTTGGGAAGGAGAATATATCCCATAAGTAATGGATGACCCGTGGACTGAACACACTACAAGAGAAATAAATTTATCAGGTAAGCATAAATTATGTTTTTTATTTCTCTTTGCAATTAAACAGCACAAAGTATATGTTATGACTAAGAAGGTCACTTTTTTTATCGCTAGAACTGTACTGTGGGTTTTTAGCACAAATGCAATTGCTGCAGGGAAATGCGTTTGTGAATTCCATCTTCGTATTTTGGCAGACTACTCAGATCATGTGAAACAGCTTGTGAAATGCAGATTTTTCTTTTTTTTTCTTTTTAAAAGATTACTCACTTTTTTCTCTTTCAAGTTTTTGTAGTCTAGTAAATGCTTTGTCCTGTAACGAATGTCACGTTCTGTCAGTGCAAGTGATAAGCCTGTTTAGCTTGAAGGTTTGAACTAGCGTACACATCCCCACTGTGATTTAGCAGAGAGATTTTTTTTGAAGTGTAAATGTACAGATCTTAGCATTTTATACACGTTTTTTGTTCTGCCGATCCGGAAATGTTAAGATGCCAGAGCAGAATTGCTCCTTCTATTAAAGGGACATTGAACATCAGGTTGTAACTTAAACAGAATGAATAAAGGGACACCTTGAGATTTTAGTAAAAAATATTAAAGGGACATAATACTCATAAGCTAAATCACTTGAAACTGATCCAGTATAACTGTAAAACGCTGACAGGAAAATATCACCTGAGCATCTCTATGTAAAAAAGGAAGATATTTTACCTCACAATTTCCTCAGCTCAGCAGAGTAAGTTCTGTGTAAAAAAAAGTTATACTTCGCTGCAGCCCAGCTGCAGGTAAAAATTATTTTTTTTAAATGAAGAAATGAACAGCAGCCAATCAGCAACAGTGCTGAGGTCATGAACTCTTTTACTGTGATCTCATGAAATTTCATGGTAAACTTCCTTAAACTGAATAGGGAAATATGATGAGTGTGCACGAAGCTCACTCCCTTAGCTGTCCTGGGACAGACATACTGATTTGTTGCTTAAAAGTCCTTTACAATGGGATGTGGCTACTGGGGAACTTATGAGGAAAAATATCTTTCTTTTTTACATAGAGATGTTCAGGTGATATTTTCTAGTCAGCTTTTTACAGCTATGCTGCATCGCTTTCAAGTGTTTCAACATTTGGGTATCATGGCCCTTTAAGTTATGCAAAGGGAAACACATTGCAATATACTTTCATTATTTAATCGTATTACTTAGCCCTGAAAATTGGGGCTTTTCTAATGTTTTGAGCTGACAATGCCCACAGCAGGCTTCTCTATGCTAACCCTGCTACATATGTCAGTCCGTATTTGCTTCAGTAAATAACTGCAAAACAATGCATTCTGTACTAGCATAATACTACTACAAATAAGGCAACGGGCGAATGGAGTGTGGTTATTAAAAATCAATTGGCACAAACAAGGTGTTTTGTTTTTAAAAATGCTTAGACTTGGCTGATATGATGTTCTTTAACAATACAACAGAATTGTCTTGTAAAAACAAGATGTCTACTGTCCTTTTAACTTATCATGCTATTGTTTTTTCCTTCTGTGCCAACAGCTCTCTTCAAAGCAGTTCTATTTGAACCCCTTATAGTTGCCAGCTGGTGACGCTCTGCATCTTCAAACTGGGTGCCACCATCTTTGAGCTTACGTGAATAACTCTATTATTCTCACACTGGTTATGCCAATAAAATTAACACATAAGTTGATATCACCAATTGTAAGTTAGTAAATAATCTTCGTCCAAATGATCAACATCCTTAAAGTAAATGTAAATTTTGATGCTAAAGTGCCCTTTTTTTTAAAAAAATCTGAATAAAAACAGGGGCACTTTAATTCATCAAAATTTACATTTCACTCGTGTTGTGAAAATACTTACTTTTTAATCTTGACAGCCGCTCCAGCGATTCCCACAATCGTCGCAAGCCTCTTCCTACATCAGAAATGACGGATCGGTCATCCTCCAATCATGGCTTCCCCCCCGGGAAGAGGCTTTGCGACTGGCGGGGGAAGCGATGCAGCGGCTGTCAAGATTAAAAGGTAAGTATTTTCACAACACAAGTGAAATGTAAATTTTTATGAATTAAAGTGCCCAAAACGGCACTTTATCATGTAAATTTTCATTCACTTTAAATCTGGGTACACCCAGCTGCCTCCTCTTCAGATAGTCTCCCAATATATAGAAACAAAGAACCAGTCTGTAATATATAAAAAGAAAGAGGACACCTAATATTGTAGTATAGTCAAAACAGATATGCTGCCAACACCCAAAGTGCAGAGAAACGCGTTGCTTGTTTTTATATGCTTTTAAGCTGTATTAAACCTTTGTGATTTTGTTACATTGCTGCTGCACTCCTGTTTATTCCTGGAGCATCTGTTACACTGTGCTTGACGTTTATTGCACTCTTGCCTAACTTGCTGCTGCCAAACTAGCAGAGATTGCATTTTCATTTAACAACAGTTGCTAAACAACAAAGAAGTTTTTTTGGGAACCCCACTGCTCCTTGATACTCTTGTTGCCGGTACAACAAAGATCATCTGTTCCAGGTGCCTGGAGAGTCTGCCGAGCGACTCTTTGGACTCGGTCTGCTTGTATTGCACATTAGTGCTTACTATCAAGTGAGTAGGATACCTGCTACGTATTCATCTCTTCACGTTTACCCTCATTTATCTGCACTATGTGGCGCCCTCTGTCTCTTCTGTTTTAATATTGTAGTATGTCAATGTGCAACTTCCAAAACAAATGGGATACCGTACTCACAATGTAAAATGCACTAGCAAGTGCAGACATCACAGGCTGAACCTTCAAAAGCCGTCCAGCAAACTTGCATCTCGTATCGGGTCCTGTAGTTTCCCTCCTGACGTCTGATCGTTCAAGGGTTTGCTCACGAGTGCTGGATAGTATTGCACCCAAGGCTAATAAAAATAGGCTTATCATCAGGGTAGCCAAGAAAGCTGTAAAGATTTAAAATGCTCCTAGCCTCCAAAAGAAGGTTTGGATTGTAACATAAAACAATTTACTTTAATAAGTGTAATAAAAACACTTAAAATCGTAATCTCACAATGCGTTTCTCAGTTGTACTAACAGTTTCCTCAAGTGAGCTGATTCGCCCATACTATGATTTTAGCTTTATATGATAAATTTGGCGTCCCTCAGTGCGCTTGCGCGAAGCGTTCCTGATGTCATAATGACGTTTGAAGACATCCACCCTATTGCTGATTTTATGGTAATTTTGTCATGGAGAAGCTCCAATCGGATTCACGCTGTAATATACAGTTGACCGGTGTAGTGAGTTGCCTCTATTTTTAACGTTACTGTATCAATTTAACTACGTCATGTCTTTAGGACCTAACAGCACTGGGCTTTAACGCTGTTAGGGTGGCATGGAACGTCCTACCATATGGCAGATTCAACCAAAACCAATTGTTCTATTTCCGTAATCACAATATCAAACTAAATATTAAAAAGTAGTAAGACATATATATATATAATATATCAGTGATGTGTGCACAAGATTCAGAGCAGCACTTTTTTAATTTTTGCAACTTTTCTTTCCATTGATATATATATAAATAATGCAAGAATTAGTGTTAGCGGTTTCACTGTCAAAAAGACGGCACTGTTACCCGTCTATGTATGTGCAGTGCTTCTGCCTCGGTGTGGGAATACTTAAGTTGCAGGATGGTCTATCCCAGTATGAAGATGCAAATCTTCATCACCAGCACCTGTGAAGGGTTAAAATAAACTATCGGCCTGAGAGAAATCTGCTGGCACAGGGGTGAAAACAAATACATGGTGAGTAATTTAGCACTTTAATGTCCCTTTAATTTCTATTTCTCCCTTTAACCTGTTTGGAGATCACATTCTTATAACTACTATTTATATCATGACTTTGTATTCGATCTTGTATCCTTCATGTAAAAAAGGGCAATTTAAAATGCTAGTCCTGAAAATACCAAATGATTCCTTGTTTGGTTTAGAGAGGTTTGTCCCTCGCCACTAGTAAACCTGAGTTGTTCCTTTCAGCCAATAATCATTAGCAGGAAGTACACAACTGATACTGCTGTATAAAGGAAAGGAAAAAATAATTGGAACATTGTACTTTTTAATATTTTTTTACATAAAATAAAGGTCAAGTTAAAGGGACATTAAACACTTTGAGATGGTAATATAAAATAAATCGTATATAGAAAAACAACTGCAATATATGTTCATTATTTATTTTTCCCCCTTTTCCTGTAATTCCATTCAGAAATTGTGAGCTTTTTAGTTCCTGTTAGAAATGGAAGTGCAGAACACTGTTATATTCCACACAGCCATTGGCTGCACACTCTAGTGGCCTATTAATTGGCCACAGCAGAGAAGGTAACCTAAGTTACAACATGGCAGCTCCCATTGTTTTATAGTCACTAAAACTTTACGCTTACTTTGTCAGTATTTAAACAACTACTGAAACTTTAAAAAATACATCTACATTATTCTCAGACTAATCTTTTCTTTGAATGCATCATTCTATCTAGCATGCATTTAGTGTTTAATGTCCCTTTAAAGACATTTGTTTTGATTTTTAAACTCAAAGGGACATTAAATTTGTATCAATGCATTAGAAATTATTCAACACATTGCAAGAGATCTGCATACAAAATGCATTTGAAAACTTGTATTTATGAAAAATATTGTTTTGAAAAGCCTCTCAAATGCTGTTTATATTGCTCTTTACTTTGGCCACTAAGTAACACATATTAACCAGCTTCAGCCCTTATCAGCCAATCACTGTGCAGAATGTAGAAGTGTCCGAAATCTGAATTCTATGGCATGCAATTCCATGTAGGAGTGGGAATGCTACGATATTCAGAGTTAAATCTCAGGAAAAGCAGCCAAAATAAAAAAGGAAAGTACATTGCAAGTTTTTTTGTTTGTTTTTTATATTCATTAAAAAAAATTTGGGGAGATGAACTTTGAGTTTAATGTCCCTTTAAGGTCTGATCACTGATAAGCAGAACTAATGTTTCAGTTTGTACCTATGATTGGTAGAGCACAGTTGTATAAATATTATGTTTCTAGGATTTGATTTTTCTAATCAAGTCAATTTTCCCTGTTTAGACGCTTGTAATTTTAGTTTGAAGTATATATTTTGCTATGATATAAAATGAGAGGTTGTCACTTTTTTTAAAAAAGATACCAGCTATGTTAACAATCCTAATTATGCTGTGTGGCCCAGAAATTAAACCTCTTAATTTATTTTAATGATGTTCCACTATATCAGAGCCTTTTTGTTTTAATTCTATATAATTTGTCTGAAAATTTTTCCTCCATCATATCCGTATTCATTTTAACAGCAATTTCTGATTTAGTTTTAGTCATAGACTTTTAAATAAAATGCCATTTATTTTTAGCCATATTTAAATCATCTGATTTGTTTTAGTTTACTAAATATCATAAGATTTTAGGCCACTAAATCTAAGGGGTTTAATTAAGTGTAACACGTTATTTAAGCATTTCCAGACTCCTTATATACTCCTGGAGTAAACATCTATTAACTTATTATTTATGGTTTTAAGGTCTGAACATGCAATACAGAGTCAGACATGGATCTAAGTGTTGTGAAATATAACGTCATCAATTGTCGCTCCTTAAAGGGACATTAAACCCACATTTTTTCTTTCACGATTCAGATAGAGAATACCATTTTAAACAACTTTCTAAATTACTTCTATTATCTAATTTGCTTCATTAACTTGATATTCTTTCCTGAAAAGCATATCTAGATAGGCCCATTGGCTTCTGGTTGGTAGCTGCTCATATTTGCCTCATGTGATTGGCTCACCCATTCTAAAGAATGAAGCAAATTAGATAATAGAAATAAATTGGAATGTTGTTTAAAATTGTATTCTCTGTCTGAATCATGAAATAAATTCTTTGGGTTTAATGTCCCTTTAACATATTAGTCACGTTTTCATTCTGTGCCGAAAATGTCAATAGATTTTCATTATAGTTTGTCATATTAAAGGGATACTAAACCCAATTTTTTTTTCTTTAATGATTTAAAGCATTCAATTTTAAGCAGCTTTCTTATTTACTCCTATTATCAATATTTTTTCGTTCTCTTGCTATCTTTATTTGAAAAGCTGGAATGTAAAGCTTAGGAGCCGCCCGTTTTTTTTGTTTAGCACCTGGATTGCGCTTGCTGATTGGGTGGCTAAATCTAACCACCAATAAGCAATCACTATCCAGGGGGCTGAGCCAAAAATGGAACAGCTCCTAATCTTTACATTACTGCTTTTCAAATCAAGGTAGCAAGAGAATGAAGAAAAAATGATAATAGGAGTAAATTAGAAATTTGTTAAAGGTTGCTGCTCTATCTGATTCATTAAAGAAAAAAAATTGTGTTTAGATTCCCTTTAACTTAGTTTTTATTTAGTTATCGTATATACTTTTGTTTTCATCACTGAAAAACGTCGTTGACAAATTATTAGTCTAAGAAATTATCACTGCATTATACTTAAATGTGTATATAATAGAGCAACAGTAAAACATGAAATATTTATTTTTTTGCATTAAAAAGGCCTTTTGAAATGAAGGACAAGCTTAAGGAAGTACCGATGTACAACTGAGTCCTGGAAATATAATGCTTACTGGCTGACATAAAAAGAAGTTATCTTTATTCAGTAGAGGATAATAAAAAAAAAAGGATCATGACCCTTTAAAGGGACACTCAAGTGAAAATTAAACTTTTATGATTTAATTAGAGCAGCAATTTTAAACCACTTTCAAGTTTACTTCCATTAACCAAATGTGCACAGTCTTTTTATATTTACACTTTTTGAGTCGCCAGCTCCTACTGAGCATGTGCAAGAATTCACAGAACATACGTATATGCATTTCTGATTGGCTGATGGCTCTCACATGATACAGGAGGAGTGGAAATAGACACAACTTCAAATATTTATCAGAAAAAAATCAACTGCTAATTTGAAGTTCAGACTAAGAGCTTATTGCGTTGTCTTTTTATCATGCAGTTGTTGATTATGCAAATCTACTGTATTTACTGGTCCTTTAAGTATGGGGAAATTTATCTGAGACTGCAGCATCCTGCACCACGATTGGTTAGCACAGATCACATGGCAATTTAAATCTGTTTTTAATTTGTCCACAGTAAATAAGACCAGTAAATTGTTACTTCCATTAGCAAATGAATCAAGAGTGTGACTTGTGGTTTGCTGATGGCTGTCACATGATACAGGGGGAAGGGAAAATAAAAGTAACTGAAGTTTGCTAAAATATACGTGCAGGTATTAATAACAATGTATCCTACTTACATTTAAATGCAATGTCTAGTTTTAGTGTATTAAAGGAATAGTCTAGTCAAAATTAAACCTCCATGATTCAGATAGAGCGCACAATTTTAGCAACTTTCTAATTTACTCCTATTCATTTTTCTTCATTCTCTTGGTATTTTTATTTGAAAAAGCAAGAATGTAAGCTTAGGAGCCGGCCCATTTTTGGTTCAGCAAATGGGTAGCGCTTGCTGATTGATGGCTACATTTATACACCAATAAGGAAGCGCTACCCAGGTGCTGAACCAAAAATGCCCTGGCTCCTAAGCTTACATTCCTGCTTTTTCAAATCGATACCAAGTGAACAAATAAAAATTGATAATAGGAGTAAATTTGAATCATAAAAGTTTAATTTTGACTAGACACTATCCCTTTAAAGAAGTAATCTATGTAACATTTTATAGTTTCCTATAAATAATCACGTCTATTATCTACGTATTTAAGATTTCAGCATTGTGTTAATATTGTGTGTGTGCACAGCACAAGGTAACATAATGGCCACTGCATCCCTTGGCAGACAAGGGGTTAAATCGGCACTCTCAGCATGACAGAATTATCAGTAAATATCCAGCTTGTGTTTATATTGTGATGCGTGTGCAGCACAAGGTAACATAATGGCTACTGCATCCCTTGGCATACTGAGTGCCAATTTAACCCCTTGTCTGCCAAGGGATGCAGTAGCCATTATGTTACCTTGTGCTGCACACGCACACAATATAAACACAAGCTGGGTATTTACTGATAATTCTGTCATGCTGAGAGTGCCGATTTAACCCCTTGTCTGCCAAGGGATGCAGTGGCCATTATGTTACCTTGTGCTGCGCACACACACACGCATGCACACAATATGAACACAAGCAGGGTATTTACTGATAATTCTGTCATACTGAGTGCCGATTTAACCCCTTGTCTGACAGAATTATCAGTAAATACCCTGCTTGTGTTCATATTGTGTGCGTGTGTGTGTGCATAGCACAAGGTAACATAATGGCTACTGCATCCCTTGGCAGACAAGGGGTTAAATCGGCACTCAGTATGACAGAATTATCAGTAAATACCCTGCTTGTGTTCATATTGCGTGCGTGTGTGTGCGCAGCACAAGGTAACATAATGGCTACTGCATCCCTTGGCAGACAAGGGGTTAAATCGGCACTCAGTATGACAGAATTATCAGTAAATACCCTGCTTGTGTTCATATTGTGTGCGTGCGCGTGTGTGTGTGTGCGCAGCACAAGGTAACATAATGGCTACTGCATCCCTTGGCAGACAAGGGGTTAAATCGGCACTCAGTATGACAGAATTATCAGTAAATACCCTGCTTGTATTCATATTGTGTGCGTGCGTGTGTGTGTGCGCAGCACAAGGTAACATAATGGCTACTGCATCCCTTGGCAGACAAGGGGTTAAATCGGCACTCAGTATGACAGAATTATCAGTAAATACCCTGCTTGTGTTCATATTGTGTGCGTGCGTGCGTGTGTGTGTGTGTGCGCAGCACAAGGTAACATAATGGCTACTGCATCCCTTGGCAGACAAGGGGTTAAATCGGCACTCAGTATGACAGAATTATCAGTAAATACCCTGCTTGTGTTCATATTGTGTGCGTGCGTGTGTGTGCGCAGCACAAGGTAACATAATGGCTACTGCATCCCTTGGCAGACAAGGGGTTAAATTGGCACTCAGTATGACAGAATTATCAGTAAATACCCTGCTTGTGTTCATATTGTGTGCGTGCGTGTGTGTGTGTGTGCGCAGCACAAGGTAACATAATGGCTACTGCATCCCTTGGCAGACAAGGGGTTAAATCGGCACTCAGTATGACAGAATTATCAGTAAATACCCTGCTTGTGTTCATATTGTGTGCGTGCGCAGCACAAGGTAACATAATGGCTACTGCATCCCTTGGCAGACAAGGGGTTAAATCGGCACTCAGTATGACAGAATTATCAGTAAATACCCTTGCTTGTGTTTAATATGTCTACTTTGATTTGACACTTGCAGTGAACTTCTATAAGGTTTTCTGCCAGTACTTTCTCTGCAGTCCCCACTGGACCTGTGCTAATCAGAGCTTTATACTCTGGCAAGTATCCCGAAAGCCTGGAAGTCTTATATTTAATTCCTCTTTCCCATTCCCAGAGAACCATTTTATATGTCAAGATTTGCACATGATTTATGATTTGCCATTTGCTTTTATAAACCATTGTATGATTAAATCCAAGAAGAGAAAACTTGTTTATCGCTTGAATGAAACGCTTCTTTTTGTCACTTGCTATCCCACGTTTCCTAAGTACCCAGCTCCAGCTGCTCTGAAACTTATAATTATCTTCAATATTGCCCATCTGAAATGTGCTTATTGAACCAACATGTAAGTTCAGCTACTTAATAACTTATAATGCAGGAAAGTTTGTACGTTTTATGATATTTAGACTATATACTGCGTTCATGGGTTATACTGGAAGGCAGGTCACTAACTTTTGTTAAACAAGCAACTCGTATATTTACTTCACTATGGAGAAGTGAGATATTAAACTAAAGAACATAAGAGGCTTAGCTGCCCGAGAACGCGGCAACACATTGCAGCCCTTTTCAAGCCGCAACAAGCTTAATGCAATACAGGTACAAATCCAAACTTATTCCCAAATCCAAACTTTTTAATTAAATTACTATTTTTCCTGTCTGTAAGTCACAATCTTCTGTCTTTTTTTCTTCTTCTAATATGCAAAGAATAGTCTCTATTTATTTAAAACTACAATTACCTTTTTCTGATTATAGCACTCTACAATCTTTCTGATGGTACTGTGTATACCCCCTTAAGGACCGGGCATTTTAGACAAAAACTTCCCTAAAAGACAAGAGCATTTTAGCATTTTTGCCATCACTACATTTAAACAAAAATAGAGCCTTTTTTATATTTAACTATCAAAACTATATATTTTTTTTTTTAAGTAGACAACCCAAAGTATTGATGTAGGCCCATTTTGGTATATTTCATGCCACCATTTCACCGCCAAATGCGATCAAATAAACAAAAATTCTCACTGAAATTATTTACAAACGGCTTGTGCAATCATGGAACAAATGGTTGTAAATGCTTCTCTGGGATCCCCTTTTTTCAGAAATAGCACATATATGGCTTTGGCATTGCTTTTAGGTAATTAGAAAGCTGCTAAATGCTGCTGCGCACCACACTTGTATTATGCCCAGCAGTGTAGGGGTTAATTAGGTAGCTTGTACGGTTAATTTTAGCTTTAGTGTAGAGATCAGCCTCCCACCTGACACACTCCACCCCCTGATCCTTCCCTGACTCCACTCAAACAGCTCTCTTCCTTTTCCCACCCCCCAAAGGTCACCCTCATCTAAAGTACTGGCAGAAAGTCTGCCAGTAGAAAAATAAAGTGTTTTTTTTTACATTTTTATTTTATATTTTCTGCAGGGTAGTATCCCTCCTTACCTCCCTGATTCCACCCCCCCCCCAAACAGCTCTCTAACCATCTACCTATTAGCAGCCATCTTAGGTACTGGCAGCTGTTGCCAGTACCCAGTTTGCAGCAAAATAGGCGATTAAAAAAATTTTTTTGTTATAATACTCGTTTTCTTTCATGTAATTGTCAAGAGTCCATGAGCTAGTGACGTATGGGATATACATTCCTACCAGGAGGGGCAAAGTTTCCCAAACCTCAAAATGCCTATAAATACACCCCTCACCACACCCACAAATCAGTTTTACAAACTTTGCCTCCTATGGAGGTGGTGAAGTAAGTTTGTGCTAGATTCTACGTTGATATGCGCTCCGCAGCAGGTTGGAGCCCGGTTTTCCTCTCAGCGTGCAGTGAATGTCAGAGGGATGTGAGGAGAGTATTGCCTATTTGAATTCAATGATCTCCTTCTACGGGGTCTATTTCATAGGTTCTCTGTTATCGGTCGTAGAGATTCATCTCTTACCTCCCTTTTCAGATCGACGATACCATTACCTCTGCTGATTTTCGTTTCAGTACTGGTTTGGTTTTCTACAACATGTAGATGAGTGTCCTGGGGTAAGTAAGTCTTATTTTCTGTGACACTCTAAGCTATGGTTGGGCACTTTTTTATAAAGTTCTAAATATATGTATTCAAACATTTATTTGCCTTGACTCAGGATGTTCAACATTCCTTATTTCAGACAGTCAGTTTCATATTTGGGATAATGCATATGAATAAATCAATTTTTTTCTTACCTTAAAAATTTGACTTTTTCCCTGTGGGCTGTTAGGCTCGCGGGGGCTGAAAATGCTTCATTTTATTGCGTCATTTTATTGCGTCATTCTTGGCGCAGACTTTTTTGCCCGAAGTTGCGTCATTTTTGACGTTTTTTTGCGCCAAAAGTGTCGGCGTTCCGGATGTGGCGTCATTTTTGGCACAAAAAGCATTTAGGCGCCAAATAATGTGGGCGCTAAAAAAATATGGGCGTCACTATTGTCTCCACATTAAGTCTCATTTTTTTTATTGCTTCTGGTTGCTAGAAGCTTGTTCACTGGCATTTTTTTCCCATTCCTGAAACTGTCATTTAAGGAATTTGATCAATTTTGCTTTATATGTTGTTTTTTCTATTACATATTGCAAGATGTCCCACGTTGAAACTGAGTCAGAAGATACTTCTGGAAAATCGCTGCCTGGGGCTGGAGCTACCAAAGCTAAGTGTATCTACTGTAAACTTATGGTATCTGTTCCTCCAGCTGTTGTTTGTACTGTTTTGTCATGACAAACTTGTTAATGCAGATAATATTTCTTTTAGTACTGTTACATTACCTGTTGCTGTTCTGTCAACATCTAATACTCAGTGTGTTCCTGATAACATAAGAGATTTTGTTTCTAAATCCATTAAGAAGGCTATGTCTGTTATTCCTCCTTCTAGTAAACATAAAAAGTCTTTTAAAACTTCTCATTTTTCAGATGAATTTTTAAATGAACATCATCATTCTGATTCTGATAATGGTTCTTCTGGTTCAGAGGATTCTGTCTCAGAGGTTGATGCTGATAAATCTTCATATTTATTTAAAATGGAATTTATTCTTTCTTTACTTAAAGAAGTCCTAATTGCATTAGAAATTGAGGATTCTGGTCCTCTTGATACTAAATCTAAACGTTTAGATAAGGTTTTTAAATCTCCTGTAGTTATTCCAGAAGTTTTTCCTGTCCCTAGTGCTATTGCTGAAGTAATTTCCAGGGAATGGAATAATTTGGGTAATTCATTTACTCCTTCTAAACGTTTTAAGCAATTATATCCTGTGCCATCTGACAGATTAGAGTTTTGGGACAAAATCCCTAAAGTTGATGGGGCTGTCTCTACTCTTGTTAAGCGTACTACTATTCCTACGGCAGATGGTATTTCCTTTAAGGATCCTTTAGATAGGAAAATTGAATCCTTTCTAAGGAAAGCTTACTTGTGTTCAGGTAATCTTCTTAGACCTGCTATATCTTTAGCGGATGTTGCTGCAGCTTCATCTTTTGGTTAGAAGCTTTAGCGCAACAAGTAACAGATCATAATTCTCATAGCATTTTTATTCTTCTTCAACATGCTAATAATTTTATTTGTGATGCCATCTTTGATATCATTAGAGTTGATGTCAGGTATATGTCTCTAGCTATTTTAGCTAGAAGAGCTTTATGGCTTAAAACTTGGAATGCTGATCTGTCTTCTAAGTCTTCTCTGCTTTCCCTTTCTTTCCAGGGTAATAATCGTTTTCGTTCCTTTCGTCACAACAAGGAACAAAAACCTGATCCTTCATCCTCAGGAGCGGTATCAGTTTGGAAACCATCTCCAGTCTGGAATAAATCCAAGCCTTTTAGAAAATCAAAGCCAGCTCCTAAGTCCACATGAAGGTGCGGCCCTCATTCCAGCTCAGCTGGTAGGGGGCAGATTACGTTTTTTCAAAGAAATTTGGATCACTTCCGTTCACAATCTTTGGATTCAGAACATTGTTTCAGAAGGGTACAGAATTGGCTTCAAGATAAGGCCTCCTGCAAAGAGATTTTTTTCTTTCCCGTGTCCCAGTAAACCCAGCGAAGGCTCAAGCATTTCTGAAATGTGTTTCAGATCTAGAGTTGACTGGAGTAATTATGCCAGTTCCAGTTCTGGAACAGGGACTGGGGTTTTATTCAAATCTCTTCATTGTACCAAAGAAGGAAAATTCCTTCAGACCAGTTCTGGATCTAAAAATATTGAATCGTTATGTAAGGATACCAACATTCAAAATGGTAACTGTAAGGACTATCCTGCCTTTTGTTCAGCAAGGGCATTATATGTCTACAATAGATTTACAGGATGCATATCTGCATATTCCGATTCATCTAGATCACTATCAGTTTCTGAGATTCTCTTTCCTAGACAAGCATTACCAGTTTGTGGCTCTGCCGTTTGGCCTAGATACAGCTCCAAGAATTTTTACGAAGGTTCTCGGTGCCCTTCTGTCTGTAATCAGAGGACAGGGTATTGTGGTATTCCTTATTTGGACGATATCTTGGTACTTGCTCAGTCTTCACATTTAGCAGAATCTCATACGAATCGACTTGTGTTGTTTCTTCAACATCATGGTTGGAGGATCAATTTACCAAAAAGTTCATTGATTCCTCAGACTCAGGTAACCTTTTTAGGTTTTCAGATAGATTCAGTGTCCATGACTCTATCTTTGACAGACAAGAGGCGTCTAAAATTGATATCAGCTTGTCGAAACCTTCAGTCACAATCTTTCCCTTCGGTAGCCTTATGCATGGAAATTCTAGGTCTTATGACTGCGGCATCGGACGCGATCCCCTTTGCTCGTTTTCACATGCGGCCTCTTCAGCTCTGTATGCTGAACCAGTGGTGCAGGGATTACACAAAGATATCTCAATTAATATCTTTAAAACCGATTGTAGGACACTCTCTGACGTGGTGGACAGATCACCATTGTTTAGTTCAGGGGGCTTCTTTTGTTCTTCCGACCTGGTCTGTAATTTCAACAGATGCAAGCCTTACAGGTTGGGGAGCTGTGTGGGGGTCTCAGGAGGTGAGATTACCAATCAATATTTTGGAACTCCGTGCAATTTTCAGAGCTCTTCAGTCTTGGCCTCTTCTAAAGAGAGAATCGTTCATTTGTTTTCAGACAGACAATGTCACAACTGTGGCATACATCAATCATCAAGGAGGGACTCACAGTCCTCTGGCTATGAAAGAAGTATCTTGAATTCTGGTATGGGCGGAATCCAGCTTCTGTCTAGTTTCTGCGGTTCTTATCCCAGGTATAGACAATTGGGAAGCGGATTATCTTAGTCGCCAAACGTTACATCCGGGCGAATGGTCTCTTCACCCAGAGGTATTTCTTCAGATTGTTCAAATGTGGGGACTTCCAGAAATAGATTTGATGGCCTCTCATCTAAACAAGAAACTTCCCAGGTATCTGTCCAGATCCAGGGATCCTCAAGCGGTAGCAGTGGATGCATTGTCACTTCCTTGGAAGTATCATCCTGTCTATATCTTTCCGCCTCTAGTTTCTTCTTCCAAGAGTAATCTCCAAAATTCTGAAGGAATGCTCGTTTGTTCTGCTGGTAGCTCCAGCATGGCCTCACAGTTTTTGGTATGCGGATCTTGTCCGGATGGCCTCTTGCCAACCGTGGACTCTTCCGTTAAGGCCAGACCTTCTGTCGCAAGGTCCTTTTTTCCATCAGGATCTCAAATCCTTAAATTTAAAGGTATGGAGATTGAACGCTTGATTCTTAGTCAAAGAGGTTTCTCTGACCCTGTGATTAATACTATGTTACAGGCTCGTAAATCTGTATCTAGGGAGATATATTATAGAGTCTGGAAGACTTATATTTCTTGGTGTCTTTCTCATCATTTTTCCTGGCATTCTTTTAGAATTCCGAGAATTTTACAGTTTCTTCAGGATGGTTTGGATAAAGGTTTGTCTGCAAGTTCCTTGAAAGGACAAATCTCTGCTCTTTCTGTTCTTTTTCACAGAAAGATTGCTAATCTTCCTGATATTCATTTTTTTGTACAAGCTTTGGTTCGTATAAAACCTGTCATTAAGTCAATTTCTCCTCCTTGGAGTTTGAATTTGGTTCTGAGGACTCTTCAAGCTCCTCCGTTTGAACCTATGCATTCATTGGACATTAAATAACTTTCTTGGAAAGTTTTGTTCCTTTTTGCCATCTCTTCTGCCAGAAGAGTTTCTGAATTATCTGCTCTTTCTTGTGAGTCTCCTTTTCTGATTTTTCACCAGGATAAGGCGGTGTTGCGAACTTCTTTTAAATTTTTACCTAAGGTTGTGAATTCCAACAACATTAGTAGAGAAATTGTGGTTCCTTCATTATGTCCTAATCCTAAGAATTCTAAGGAGAAATCATTGCATTCTTTGGATGTAGTTAGAACTTTGAAATATTATGTTGAAGCTACTAAGAATTTCCGAAAGACTTCTAGTCTATTTGTTATCTTTTCCGGTTCTAGGAAAGGTCAGAAGGCCTCTGCCATTTCTTTGGCATCTTGGTTGAAATCTTTAATTCATCATGCTTATGTCGAGTCGGGTAAAACTCCGCCTCAAAGGATTACAGCTCATTCTACTAGGTCAGTTTCTACTTTCTGGGCGTTTAGGAATGAAGCTTCGGTTGATCAGATTTGCAAAGCAGCAACTTGGTCTTCTTTGCATACTTTTACTAAATTCTACCATTTTGATGTGTTTTCTTCTTCTGAAGCTGTCTTTGGTAGAAAAGTACTTCAGGCAGCTGTTTCAGTTTGAATCTTCTGCTTATATTTTCAGTTTTTTTCTTTATAAGATTTAAACTTTATTTTTGGGTGTGGATTTTTTTCAGCGGAATTGGCTGTCTTTATTTTATCCCTCCCTCTCTAGTGACTCTTGCGTGGAAGATCCACATCTTGGGTAGTCATTATCCCATACGTCACTAGCTCATGGACTCTTGCTAATTACATGAAAGAAAACATAATTTATGTAAGAACTTACCTGATAAATTCATTTCTTTCATATTAGCAAGAGTCCATGAGGCTCACCCTTTTTTTGTGGTGGTTATGATTTTTTTATATAAAGCACAATTATTCCAATTCCTTATATTTATGCTTCGCACTTTTTTCTTATCACCCCACTTCTTGGCTATTCGTTAAACTGATTTGTGGGTGTGGTGAGGGGTGTATTTATAGGCATTTTGAGGTTTGGAAACTTTGCCCCTCCTGGTAGGAATGTATATCCCATACGTCACTAGCTCATGGACTCTTGCTAATATGAAAGAAATGAATTTATCAGGTAAGTTCTTACATAAATTATGTTTTTTACACAAAAATAAATAATGTTTAATGTCCCTTTACAATGCCCAAGGTCTTATATTCCAAACACATGAAGAATATCCCCATTTATTCTAAAATATGGCTAGAGTTTATATTCCATAGCATTTTATACTTCAAAATTACAGTATTTAAAGCGGCATAATAGTTGGAAAAATAATATGCTCAAATTTTAGAGCCCGTCATTTTAAGACTATTGAGCCTACACTACTGTGTTAAACACATAGTAGAATTACTGCTTGGGACTTAGTGAGCACTGCTGGTCCTGACTGGAAACTTTTTTTTTATTTTTAATCGCTTGTCTGCTAGATCAGGATGTATGGCATCTGGCAGCCAATGGATTCAATCCTTTTTACATATGTGTGCATTTGGGCTTTCTATGTCCCCGCAGCTGAATAATATTTTACGTAATCACAATCTCTGTAGGAAAATTACATGACGAAGCTTTGCACTGAATACCCTGTGAGGGCAAAGAAATTATAGATTAAATTGCAGTCATTACCATGGTACCTGCTTCGTTTGTTAGATATGTCCCTGCGGTATAGTACTTTTATATTTCAAGTCCTCAGCAGGTATTAACCATTCGGATACACAAAGGGGTTGCAGTTGTTTTGTAACCCCGGGGTTAAACAGCACAAAACTTCCAACAGCAAGATTATTACATAAAAAAAAAGCTTTTCATTTAGTGTACTCGCCGATCAATCACAGAATCGCACGTCTAAAATTCCATAGTTGTTTCTTCGACTAATGCGCTGTTTTCATATGAGCTATTAACAAAATGTATATTTGTAGCATAAATGGCTATTTGCATATTTATAATTGTCAAAAACAGATTTATGATCTTTGTCTAAAATTAAATTGTCACTGATACCCTTGTTCTTCAGATTAAAGATCTTTTCCCCTATTTACGTATATATAAACAATGGTTCTAGGCGGAACATTCTTTTTTGGATGAAAGATTTTAAATTGTCAGAAAAGAAAATACTAAATATTTGTACATATGTTTTTTACTGAACAGAAATGCTGTCTATTGCATGTGTACATACACAGATGTATCATAAACTATATTTTGAATTTCTTTTAGTCAAAATTTTACTAAAATCTGTATTGGTTGTTGTTTTTTACGTGTGTTTAAAAGGTAAAAATGTATTGGAAAAGAGAATTTTCATATTTTCCGTTGCAATAGTTTCAAAATACCTCACAGCTTTTTTTTTAGGAAAAAAAAAACAACTTGCATATCTTCAGAATGCTTCACTGTTTTGTTTTATTCTTCACTGGGTGTTCAAGTATTTAATTCAGTTTTTTTAAATTGCCATTTTCAACATTCCAAATTGTGGTTGGTGCTCTCAAAAATATGTCTTATAAACAGACACAAAAAATATAGAATTAATTTATCTAAAGGGACACTGAACCAAATTTTTTCTTTCATGATTCAGATAGAGCATGCAATTTTAAGCAACTTTCTAATTTACTCCTATTATCACATTTTCTTCCTTCTCTTCCTATCTTTATTTGAAAAAGGCATCACCTGCTTTTTTGGTTCAGACTCTGGACAGCACTTTTTTTGGTGGGTGAATTTATCCACCAATCAGCAAGAACAACCCAGGTTATTCACCAAAAATGGGCCGGCATCTAAACTTACATTCTTGCTTTTCAAGTAAAGATACTAAGAGAATGAAGAAAATTTGATAATAGGAGTAAATTAGAAAGTTGCTTAAAATGTCATGCTCTATCTGAATCACGAAAGAATAAAATTGGGTTCAGTGTTCCTTTAAAGGGACAGTGTACACTAATATTTTCTCTCCTTTTAATGTTTTCCCAATGATCCATTTTATCTAATGGAGTGTATTAAATTGTTTACAAATAGATCCTTCACCTTTATTTTCTTATTTGAAATATCTGACTTTGTCTATTGTTTCCCCACTTATACTGAAAATTTCTGAACTAGATAAAATAATGCTCCCGTTGGTGTCTGTGAGAGAGAGGTACTAAAATGTTAATTTCAACCTCTGCAACTGGTATAACACATCATTATAAACACATTAAGGCAAGACTAATTGTACATTACACTGTCTCTAATTAAAGGGACATGGGTATTCAAATAAAAATGTTCATGATTCAGATAGAGCGGACATCCTCAAACTTGGCCCTCCAGAGGTTTGGAACTACATTTCCCATGATGCTCAGCCAGCATATCAGCTGGCTGAGCATCATGGGAAATGTAGTTCCAAAACCCCTGGAATGTTAAGTTTGAGGATGTCTGGGATAGAGCATGTCATTTTAAACAACTTTCCAATGTGCTTTGATCAAATTTCCTTTTGTTCTCATGGTACACTTTGTTGAAGAGCATTTTTGTAAACATTACTGCCCTATAGTACACAACACTCTATATCACTGGTGTTCAAACCTGTCCTCAGGCCTCCCCAACAGGGCAGGTTTTCAGGATTACCTTGTGCGAGAGCAGGGAAAATAACCATGGTTTCTGATCAGCTGCTGATTTCACCTGTGCTCCAGTTCAGATATCCTCACAATCTGTCCTGTTCGGGAGACCGGAGAACATGTCTGAAAAACAGTGATCTATAACATTGTCAAACATATTGTTATAAAATCATCTGCCATATCCTGCTCAAGACATGCGCATGCTGCCATATGCTATCTAGGTATGCCCTTTAATAAAGTGTACCAAGAGAACAAGTAAATATAAGTGGTTTAATGCTGCATGCTCTGTCTATGAACGTTTAGTTTTGACCTTTGTGTCCCTTTACATGTATTGGTTCTGATGTAGGTTCCTATACATGAATTGGTTCTGATGTAGGTTCCTTTACATGAATTGGTTCTGATGTAGGTTCCTATACATGAATTGGTTCTGATGTAGGTTCCTTTACATGAATTGGTACTGATGTAGGTTCCTTTACATGAATTGGTTCTGATGTAGGTCCCTTTACATGAATTGCTTCTGATGTAGGTTCCTTTACATGAATTGCTTCTGATGTAGGTTCCTTTACATGAATTGCTTCTGATGTAGGTTCCTTTACATGAATTGCTTCTGATGTAGGTTCCTTTACATGAATTGCTTCTGATGTAGGTTCCTATACATGAATTGGTTCTGATGTAGGTTCCTTTACATGAATTACTTCTGATGTAGGTTCCTATACATGAATTGCTTCTGATGCAGGTTCCTTTACATGACTTGCTTCTGATGTAGGTTCCTTTACTTGACTTGCTTCTGATGTAGGTTCCTTTACATGACTTGCTTCTGATGTAGGTTCCTTTACATGACTTGCTTCTGATGTAGGTTCCTTTACATGACTTGCTTCTGATGTAGGTTCCTTTACATGACTTGCTTCTGATGTAGGTCCCTTTACATGACTTGCTTCTGATGTAGGTCCCTTTACATGACTTGCTTCTGATGTAGGTCCCTTTACATGACTTGCTTCTGATGTAGGTTCCTTTACATGACTTGCTTCTGATGTAGGTTCCTTTACATGAAATGCTTCTGATGTAGGTTCCTTTACATGAATTGCTTCTGATGTAGTTTAATGAGCAGTTGTGCGCTCTTGCTTTTTGCAGTTATTAGGGATGTGCATTCGCCAGTTTCAGAAAGTGCCGAATGCTGCGAGTGTCTGGCTCCTTCCGCACCTGGCAGCTAATGAAACTGCTTAATGCACGTCCATAGCAATTTTGCTGCACCATTGGCATGTTGCAACCCTTTCTCACAAATTATCATGGTTTGTTTTGAGATAAAAACTATTTATAATACATGACAGATTCGTCTTGAGTCAACCATAAGTCTCATCATTAACACAAGCTAAAGGGACATTTGTGGTACAGTTGCATATGAAGGAAGTCATGTCAAAATGGATGTCAGTTTGTTTTGTTTAAAAAAAATAATGTTCCTGTCAGGGGAAAACAATTCAATCTCTTCTGTTTACAGAGGCTTGCCCCTCTTCACCAATAAGTCACTTGCACTTATCAGCCAGTAAGAATTAGCAGAAAGTACAAAAACAAATACTGCAGAATAAAAATGTTCATGATTCAGATAGAGCGGACATCCTCAAACTTGGCCCTCCAGAGGTTTGGAACTACATTTCCCATGATGCTCAGCCAGCATATCAGCTGGCTGAGCATCATGGGAAATGTAGTTCCAAAACCCCTGGAATGTTAAGTTTGAGGATGTCTGGGATAGAGCATGTCATTTTAAACAACTTTCCAATGTGCTTTGATCAAATTTCCTTTTGTTCTCATGGTACACTTTGTTGAAGAGCATTTTTGTAAACATTACTGCCCTATAGTACACAACACTCTATATCACTGGTGTTCAAACCTGTCCTCAGGCCTCCCCAACAGGGCAGGTTTTCAGGATTACCTTGTGCGAGAGCAGGGAAAATAACCATGGTTTCTGATCAGCTGCTGATTTCACCTGTGCTCCAGTTCAGATATCCTCACAATCTGTCCTGTTCGGGAGACCGGAGAACATGTCTGAAAAACAGTGATCTATAACATTGTCAAACATATTGTTATAAAATCATCTGCCATATCCTGCTCAAGACATGCGCATGCTGCCATATGCTATCTAGGTATGCCCTTTAATAAAGTGTACCAAGAGAACAAGTAAATATAAGTGGTTTAATGCTGCATGCTCTGTCTATGAACGTTTATTTTTGACCTTTATGTCCCTTTACATGTATTGGTTCTGATGTAGGTTCCTTTACATGAATTGGTTTTGATGTAGGTTCCTATACATGAATTGGTTCTGATGTAGGTTCCTTTACATGAATTGGTTCTGATGTAGGTTCCTTTACATGAATTGGTTCTGATGTAGGTCCCTTTACATGAATTGCTTCTGATGTAGGTTCCTTTACATTAATTGCTTCTGATGTAGGTTCCTTTACATGAATTGCTTCTGATGTAGGTTCCTTTACATGAATTGCTTCTGATGTAGGTTCCTTTACATGAATTGCTTCTGATGTAGGTTCCTTTACATGAATTGCTTCTGATGTAGGTTCCTTTACATGAATTACTTCTGATGTAGGTTCCTTTACATGAATTGCTTCTGATGTAGGTTCCTATACATGAATTACTTCTGATGTAGGTTCCTTTACATGAATTGCTTCTGATGTAGGTTCCTATACATGAATTGCTTCTGATGCAGGTTCCTTTACATGACTTGCTTCTGATGTAGGTTCCTTTACATGACTTGCTTCTGATTTAGGTTCCTTTACATGACTTGCTTCTGATGTAGGTTCCTTTACTTGACTTGCTTCTGATGTAGGTTCCTTTACATGACTTGCTTCTAATGTAGGTTCCTTTACATGACTTGCTTCTGATGTAGGTTCCTTTACATGACTTGCTTCTGATGTAGGTCCCTTTACATGACTTGCTTCTGATGTAGGTCTCTTTACATGACTTGCTTCTGATGT